>NC_142935.1:97367737-97372737 GCF_046866305.1 Octopus bimaculoides
ATAGATTAATATAAATTAATATGCTAGTGTCAGTGGATTTGCGTGCGTATGAGTATATACATGTGTATGTATATATGTGTGTGTGTGTGTGTGTATGTGCATATGTATGTGCACACAAGTATGTATGTACACACATGTTTGTATTTTTACATTTGACGTTTATATCTGTCTATAATTATATATCAATATTTTATTTAACTTTATCATGTTATTCATCACTCAGATCCCATGTATTAATACATGTTCATACACACACAGACGCCTGCACGCACACACACACACAGACACATGCACACACACACATACACAATCACACATACGTGTACATTTTATACATTTCTTCGTAATATAAATTTTTCATGTACACATTACACACACATACATGCACACACACACACGCACACACACATATATGTAGACACACATTTACCCGCATACATGCACACATATTTATAACTATCTCTCTCTCTCTCTGTATATATATATATATATATATATATATATATATATATATATATATATATATATATATATATATGTATATATATATATACACATATATATACATACATATATATATATACTTATATATACATACATATATGTATATATAATTATACATACATATATATACATATATATACATACATACATATATACATATATGTATATATATATATATATGTATGTATGTATATATATGTCTACACATTTTTTCACCCACACACACCTTTAATTACATTTTCGATTCTTTAATATTCTTAACTCTGCTTTGGTCATTTTCTTTCATGCACATACAAGCGCAAATGTATGCATGTATGCATATATGCATGTATGCATGTACGTATATCTATACATTTTTGTGCATAAATGTTCATTTATGTATTTGGGTTCATATGTATGTATATACGTACACAGACCTATTCTCCTCCAATATGTATACATATTCTACTATCCGATAAAACACACTGCATTTATTTTACATCAGATTACATTATAATATATTAAATTATCATATGTTATATTATAATTTTTTTTATTTTGATATAATTGATTTTATTATTATATTCTTTAATATACAATCTTCATGCATGTAATTGGGGTTTTGTCCAACGTCTTACAATTACTTCAAGCAGAGTTGTTCCCCTTGGAAATTATATGTTTCGTTGAGATATTTGGGTATTTGTGTAGCCTACTGGCTTGCACATGGCAGCTGGTGAACTGTGATACATACGTAGACTGCCAATCAGGAATCGGATATCTTCAGATGCATTGCTTACCTAAAATCATCGAGTACTGCATGCGAGTTTTCCGTACTTGCATAAGACAGGAAATGTACTCTTATATTCCAGAGACATTGAGGGCTATTTCTTTTGTTGTTACGCACGTGGTAGTCTCTCTCTATATAAATATGTATATGCACATATACATATATTAATGTTTGTGTTTATGTCAGACTATATATAAAAACAAATTTAATAATAAAATGAAGAATTACTCAATGCGTTTTCGTAGACATGTTCACTAAACATTTACAAGCAGAGGTATGACAGTGACTTCAGAGTTTTGGCCTGTTAGCCCTCGTTTGACTATACTATACTTGGTTTTCCTTCGGCATTACATAGTTTTTGGCATTTGATTTTCAGGCGTGGGTAGAACTGAGCAGTAGATATATAAGGAAATAGAAAAGGATAGGAGAAAACTACGTTTGTCGAGTGTGAGTTGATAGAAAGTTATTGCTGGAAGATTTTTTCTTTAGTCTGAAGTGGGTATTGTGTTATCGTTTAAAGTTTAATCAAGCGTGGAAATAACTCTTTACAGGGGTGGTTTCAGTTTAGACGTGTGAAATTCAGGTCACGGTATTCTTATTATAGAAAGTGGGGTTTTATTGTGTTTCAGACTTTACAAAAAATTATTTCTGTATGAATTAGTTGGTCTCCCAAAGTATTTAGCTTTAATGTCCATATATGTTTTGATAGTGAGGCATAATTTTTCTTGCATGGCTTACGGTATGCGTGTTGATTAGTTAGTTGAACTGGTTATTTAGACCTACCTGTCAACTGAAGTTGGTTAATAACAGTGGATAAACTTACAATATTATTTTCTGGAGAACCTATTCTAAGGTGATTATGCAATCGTCTAAGTAGCGATTACCGCACGACGTACTTGTACACGTTAGTGAAAAACGTGTAAAGATTATGTAACTTATGATTTTATAATACAGAGTCTAACCTAGTCTCGTGTTATTCTGCTATCGGATACATACGTATATCTAAACATATATACACAAAAAGAAATCTTTTGATCATACATGGAAAGAAATAAAACTCACCGAGTAAAATCACAACAGAACTAAAAGGACTAAAGTCTCATTATAGTTGGAGGAAACGACTGGAAGTGAAGAGCGAGGCACTTAATTGAAAAGACCGACAGGGAGTGGCTCGCTATGGTGGTGGTAGCAAGTGGAGAAATTCTGAGAGAGGACAAGAAAGGTATGAATAAATGTGAAAGAGAGCAGGTAAAGAATTAAGAGAGGGATAGAAATGAACGTCGAGAGAATAAGAAATATAAGTAGAATGAAATAGAAATATTGGTTTCTTATTTGGGTACAAGGCCAGCAACTTTTCGGGAGTGGGTAAGAAGATTACATCGACCCCAGTGGTATTTGTTTTATCGACCCAGAAAGAATTAAAGGCAAAGTTGAATTCGGCGGGATTGGAATCTAGAACGTAAAGACGGACGAAATGCCGCTTTGCATTCTGCTTGACGCGCTAACGATTGTGACAGCTTCTCGCCTAATACAAGACAGAAATATTAAAATAGTTGTGAGAATGAGAGAGAAAGACGAGAAAAGGAAAGAAAGATAGGATGAGAGATAAAGGAAAGATAGAATGGGAAGAACTTCGATAAATGAGCGAAAATGTTGGATTATAAACATATTTGGATATCAACATGTCTATTCAGCTTTGAAAAGACTACACAAATCATGTATGCACTATGAGCGATTCCTTTACTAAACACACACATACGGGCTTTTATGACTACCTTATTTTGTGTCTAAGCCTACGACTACATTTATATATTTCAGGTTAATATTCAATCTTTGTTACTTCTCTTTGGATATCTTATATTTTAGGCGCGGACTTGCTTTTCGCTTCCCACTCAATCGACCATCCAACTTCTTGTCGTTTGGCTTCCATCTTAGGTTTGCAAAAATACTTATTATATAAATATTTTTACCGACCATCTGACTGTGGCTTTGATCCTAATCACTACTTCGATGGAACTTTCTTAATTTCTTCCCTTGTCTTTATTGACGAAGGACCACAGTGTGAAACGTTAGATATTTCTACTCTATTTCCTTACAATGTAACATTCCTGATCGCGTTTTGTTGTTGGATTTGTTTCTAATATTTTAATTGTGTTCACATTATTTCTCATCTTCCAGGTCGGCGAGCTGGCAGAATCGTTAGCACGCCGGGCAAAATGCTTAACGGCATTTCGTCTGTCTTTACGTTCCGAGTTCAAATTCCGCCGAGGTCGACTTTGCCTTTCATCCTTTCGAGGTCGATGAAATAAGTACTAGTTACGCACTGGTATCGATGTAATCACCTGGCCCTCTTCCCCAAAATTTCGGGCCTTGTGCCTAGAGTAGAAAGGATTATTTCTCTTCTCCCTTGTCTGAAGCATTGGTACTTTCTAAACTTCCCTTTGTCTCGTTCAGCATTTGACTCTTTTCTTCGCTCTGTACAACACCCACATACATCTCATTCGTTTACGTCAGTGTCTTCACCATTTACCAGGTGGGAGCGACTTACTCCATACTCTTCCCTCCTTGACGAAGGCTAAATCTCGAAACACTGGGCACTTCAGTTCCCAAAGCGCTCGAACTAGCCAAACCCTTCTAGAAAAAATACAACGGTTTACTTCTCTTCTCAAACGCATCAAAACATGATACATCGCTGGGGTCCGATGAAGAACAGCTGCATCGGTTGCCTTTGACCGTTCGAGTATGTCTTTAAGGCAATTTCAATTTTCAGTTAACATATTTTCATTAGCAACTCTACTTCGTAGATACAAGTATGTTCCAGCCTCACATAACTCTTCAATTAATAAGGTGGCAAAATATGTCATTACATTCTATTTACTTCATATAATCAATAATATAAGCGCATAGAATGATTGATTCTGCATTTATGACAGAAGAGTCGAAACCCAATGGTATATTTCCGCGGAAAAAGTTTTGATTCTCTGCTGGTATCCTTCAATACTCTCTATAAATCTAAACTGAAGTGTTTATTAAAGAAATCACTAACAGTGTGTACATGGTTACTAATCTTTCTAAAACTGGAAAGACATGTCGATAACTGAATTAGAGAAAACTCGAATAGTAAAATCAACAGTGGGCGTAAGAAGATAAATATATTTTGAGAACTGAATATAATAAACTGACATTTAGGAGTCATGTTGTCCATGGCTGTAATTATTATTATTATTATTATGGTAATAATAAAAACTGAAATATCAACATATATCAACCAAGAGAAAAAAAAAACATATCACCTACGATGTGTTAACTTTGCAAAACATATCAAATATGATAACATTTACAACTCAACTCAAATAAACTCAACGCTTATCCATCGTTTGTCGATAACTTGGAGTATTCGAACCATCATAATAAAAACTATCGTAATAAAAAAGTGTTTAACTAATTTTACTAGCGATATTCACAAATCATTTTGTACTAATATTATAATAGTTAAAGATCTATACTTATAAACAGTATCGTTAGTTTACCGTTGTGCATAACGCTAACTTCTTTCTCATTGATCCGGTGGCTTGCTCGAACCCAGGCACTGTTTATTATCTTTATTACTTCTCAGGATAACATTCCATTCAAAAGAGAACGTATGAATAGATTTGGTGAAATAAGCTAATGAAATAAAAATTTAAAATTTCTCTGTACGTAATTGCATCAAAATATTTCTGAAATAAAA
>NC_142935.1:97375237-97397737 GCF_046866305.1 Octopus bimaculoides
TTATATATACATATATATTTATGTATATATAATATATATATATATATATATATATATATATATATATATATATATATATATATATATATATATATATATATATATATATATATCTATCTATATATATATAAAACTATGTATGCATATCTGTGAATATATATATATATATATATATATATATATATATATATATATATATATATATATATATATATATATATATATATATATGTATATATATATATATATTCACAGACATGCATGTGTATAAATCACTAGGTATACATGTGTACATATATATGTATGTATAAGAAAACAAAATAAAAACTCGAGAGATTGTTTATGAGATATTCACACCGTCTTACGTACTTTTCATTAACAAACGGGACATAAGTTTTAGATAAAGCAAATTAAATAATGAAGGTTTAATTTCAAATCGTCAGAGATGTTTCCCTTTTATGCACATCACTACTGGATGGAAAATATGTTGACAGAATTCACCATCGTGGAAATGGCAAGCGACTGTATTAAGTTGATTCGAGGAAGGACTTTATCTATGATATCTGCTGAAGAAAATAGACAAGAGCATCGTGGGAGGCAGACAGGAGATAAGATATTAAATTTAAATATATCTTAGAATACTTTCTGATTAACAGTTGTTTTTCTTTGATGCTTCTTAAGATTAGACAGCCACATTATTTGTATTATTGCCTGTTTAAATGTATAAGCATTTAGAAATGTATACCCGCAAACAGTAACTGATACACATTATATTTATGTATGTATGTATGTTTTTATATACATACATACACACATATATATTCACATATATACATACACACATGTATGAATGTATGAATGCATGTATGTAAGTATGTATGTTTGTATGTATGTATATGATGGAATCTCTGTCTAGTTTACCCGATGGCAAATTTAATATTGTCTCTCAGAAATATGTATGCTGTACGCTGAATATGATAAACAATATCAAAATTATAGAAAATATTGTAAATATGTGAGTATATAAAACATAGATACAATATATATTTTACAGTTCTATATTTAAGAGATGAGGAATTATGTACATTATTTACATTATTTACATTTGACGGATATTTGTCCTTATCTTGTTTGTTGTCATATTTTATATAATTTCAAACATTACATTATGTTAAGTTAATACTAAATCATAGATGAGCTTAGAAATGTCGGAGACGATAACTTGCCACTATGAGTTAATAAATCTATGATGTTCCACTAATCCATACTTTTCCTTTGAAAGTTCCGTGGTTACTGAAGAGGGACTGAAACCACATCAGATGGGTTGTTAATACCACCGTTACATTTAACAAATGTATCAAGATTAGAACAAATTATTTACATTATTTACATTTGAAGGATATCTGTCCTCATCTTGTTTGTTATTAACACAATGTTCCGGCTGATATACCTTCCAGCCTTCATCAGGTGTCCTGAATAATAATAATAATAATAATAATAATAATAATAATAATAATAATAATAGCATCAAAAAATACCTCAGGGGTGAGAGAACCCAGGTTCGAAATTTCCCCAAGACACCCGATGAAGGCTGGAGAGTATATCAGCCGAAACGTTGTGTTAACAACAAACAAGATGAGGAAAAATATCCTTCAAATGTAAATAATGTAAATAATGTACATAATTCCTCATCTCTTAAATATAGAACTGTAGAACAAATTAGTTTGGAAAATTAATAATCGAGTTTTGACAACTTACCTTACTGTTGCTTCTTTCGGACTCTGATCTTTCTTAATGCTCTAAAATGTTGATAATATTCTGGAATATCTGCTTCTGTTGATTAGTCATTGTACAAAATAACATTATAAAGGGATTTTCGTATATCACTTAGGGTTTCTTAGCCAATCGTCCGTTGTCTTCCCTGCTGTCGCTGCTCAGTTTCTGTGTCTTTCAACCGAATGTGAATATTGTCTTCTATGGCGTCTGTTCCATTTGCTCTCTCAGGAATAAAACGAAAATATTTTGCCCTGAATCCTACAAAGTCGTCTCCCACCTCAACACCATACAGAAGTGTTTTCTTCCAATCAATATCTTGAGTACTATTCTTCAGTGCCTTCCATGTAGCTGCTAACTGAACACTGTAGAGCTGAAGATGCAATTGGGGTGTCACTGAGAGTTCTTCGTGCTTGTGTATCTTCTTTCTACAAGATCGTCTTTTTCTATCACTTCATGAACTTAGGTTATATGTTTCGTTAGAGACATATAACTCTTACTGGTAATATTTACACTTTGTCACATTGGATGCATCATTGAAAAAACTTTAGATGACAAAAACATAGACCTTATTCTACCGTCATTACTGTTAAGTTAGTATTTCCTAAAACTTATAGTTAATGATAGTTGAGAAGTCAACAAGTCCACGTGTTTTAAAAGACAATACATCTTCCACCACCACATTGTTATTATTCTAAGTAATTGTGCTTCAAAATACATATCTTTAATGTCTGATTTTCATCACATTTCATTCCTCAAACGATATGTTGATGAGATGAACACATTACTGATTGTGAGCAATACTTCTGAATTGTAAATTATGGTAACTTCCTTAATAGAGTGTGTTGTAAAGATGGGAACACTGTCTTTATGCAGTGGATCTTGGATGTATCTGCCCGGAGAGACCCTACTATCATAGGTCGTACTGAATCAACAGCACTGCTATTGGTTATTGTTATGAATTGTTCCTATCCTGTGTTTCTTGTTTCATAGATCTAGTAAAGACAAAGGAACGCTTACGTGGTCGCCAGTACGAGTAGAAATAACAGCATCCAAATGTCTCTCGAATAAAATCATGCTATTTTAAACAAGAAGGCTGTAGTAGGAAAACGTAATTCTTGATACTCCCTAAACGGGAAAATGGTCATGGCCCTACCTATTTTTCAGGAGTATTGGTACTATTATATGATGAAATACAGAGACTGACGATGCAATTCATATTAGAAGCATTGTTCGTAAATCAAGTCAGAGTTTTATTAGAGAGACTAAACCAGTGAATAACATGGTATGCCTATCCCTCGTGAATGGGTTAATGATTTATTGAGGATTTGTTGTCCAGGGACAAATTATGTTGGATTTCAATGCTTGAATGTGAACTGCCTCATATTCAAATAACAACTGATACAGTTGACTTAGGCCATGCCTCATTAATACATCTGGACCCACAAGCGATAAAGGGCTGAGTGAATCCGGGTATAATTTGAAACAGACTCACAGGCTCCAGATTTTAATGTGTCTCCTTTTAATCCCTTTCGTGTCTTTAGTCCAGCAAATCGAGTAGATCGGTGTTAGACCGGTGTTAGACCGGTGTTAGACCGGTGTTAGATCGGTGTTAGACCGCAGTCCAGCAGGATGATTGCTCGTCTCCCCTCTATAAAACACTTTTGTGTCATTCGTTAAAACAATTTTCCTCGACTTCATTCAACTAGATGCAAATAGGTACCATGTGTGGTATCTAAGTTATGGCTTACCGTTGAAAAAAAACAAAACAATAAAAGAAAATAAAAAGAACGAGAGTACTATGTACTTAAATGATGTTTGGCTAACTCCTAGTGTTCAGCTTGGGTCCCCTTATATTAGAAAGGCACTAATATATACTGTTTAAGAAACCCTGAAGTTGTAAGGGCTATTAAAAGTTGAATCTCCATACAACATGTTGCACTGTATAAGACAGAATGAATTATTTAGCAAATGAATAAACAAGGAAATGGAAGAAGCTGACGAGGAAGAGAAAGAAACAAGCATAGACATATCGACCTCCTACTGTTCCACTCCCATTAGTATGTAATTCAAATGGTATAAGAGCATTATTTTATTTCGTAATTATATACAGCTATTCAACTATGCTGGGGCAGTTGACTAAATCGTGGGGACGACAATAAAGTAAGTGGACGTCTGAACGACTGGGCAGTTGTATATACATATATATATATATATATATACATATATAAAATAAAATAAACATTTGTTACAAAAAAGTTTAGCAGATCGCATTTATGCTATATTTAAGTGGTTGGGCAGAAGGTAAAGTGACACTAATATCTGGTCCCCTGTACCTTTGGCACTAACAACTTTCAGTGTTGAGTAACAACTGCGATAAATATTTGCAGGATATAAATAACTCAACACTCAACAATAAACTAAAACAGGTTGATTAGCATTTTTTACGCGAATGTTTATTGAAGCGGATCCTGCATAAATTCGTTGTTGGTCACTGAAAACTTGCCAATGTCCCCCGTGGTGAACATATAATTCTGTTTGTCGGTTTACAGAGTTGGCATTTGTTCTCAGCCATAGTTTTCTTTTATATTTTTTCTCCAACTGCTGTCTGTTTCTATTATATATATATATATATATATATATATATATATATATATATATATATATGCATGTATATATATATAGACACACATACATAAACATATATATGCATACATACATAAACATACATACACACACATATATATGCATGTGTATATTATATATATATATATATATATATATATATATATATATATATATATATATATATATATATATATACTTCTTTTGGGTTTTTGTTTTCTTAATTCTTAGTATCGTAATGAAAAGCCGAAGTTAGTATAACCAGCATATCGGCCAACGAGTTCCCGGTTCGTATCCCTATCACCGGTACTGAAATATTTGTGCACACTGCAGAGGCATTTTGAGCCTCAAAGCTTCAGACACAATGCATCAGGCTGCAAACAACACACCAGTGCATACGTCACAAATGTGGAAAGCAGCGTTGCCCTCTTATTCATAGGTATTTGGTTACCTTATAGTGACAACCATTCAATGCAGACACAAACAATAGGATTCATCTTCAGAAGCTGGATTGCTGCAATGTACAGCGATATTTGCATGTTGGTCAGCAGAAATGATTACCTGTCGGAATCGTTCAGTTTCATGCGCTTGGTCCATCAAGGGTGCATTCTCGCCCTTTTTGTACTGATCCTTGAGCCACTACAGCAACAGTTAGAGGATTCGAGGGAAATCCTGCGAACTCTATAATGTAGAGGACTCTTGTTTGCGTTTGCCGACGACGTCAGCGTAATAGTGCGGAGCGCCAAACGCATCGAAGTGATCGGTAACATCATGAGGTGGTAACGAGCAAAAATTATCTAGAAGTCGGTGGGACCGCAACTCGGCATCTGGAGAGGCAGGTCCATGCCATCTAAAAGTATTGTGTGGTACTGTACGGACGGACAGTACCACACTATAATGGTGATACTTAGTAAAAAGTTAATTCAGTTCAATTAAAAAAGCATTGTAAGCTACTCTACAATTTGCGAAAATATTTATCTGCGCGCAGGGTATGCATCACCACTCCGATGCCTTCTTTTATAGTCTCTCTCCTTTTATAGTCTCTCTCCTTTTATAGTCTCTCTCCTTTTATAGTCTCTCTCCTTTTATTCTCCCCTCCTCTCTCTCTGTTTATTTCCTCGTGTTCCTTTCTGTTGAAGAGCGTAGGCTCGAAACGTAAAAGACTTTCTCACCTTCCCGAACGTCAAACTAATACACCTGTTTGTCGTATATATACCTGTCTTTGTCTTTTGTTTTTCTGTAAATTTTAACTACCTATATATATATATATTATTATGATTGACCGTTGACTGAACACTATTCAATTTTTTTTCTCCGTGTTTTTCTCCTTGTCTCCGTATTCTTTCTGTTGAAGAGCGTAGCTCGAAACGTCAAAGACTTTCCGTATTCCCGAGCGTCATACTAATATATACTTTTGTTATTTACACCACCTGTCCTCGTCTGTTGTTATTATTTGTATATTCTCCCATATATATATATATATATATATATATATATATGCATGCATAAATTTCACTAAGCTTTTGTAATGTGTCTTAAGATATAGTATAATGCTTTTGTGTTCTAGCGTCGTTTTTATTTGATTCTGTATCCACATCCCTACACGTTTTCTATTTTTCTGTAGCTCGTGGTGCTGTGAATGAATGAGTCCTTGTGGCAAATAAAATGAAAGCATAATCGTCATCATCATCATCATCATCATCATCTGCACTTACTTCGTATTTCGTTCCGACAGCTTTCTTCCGTGTCAATAGCTAATTCTTGCCTTAGTAGACACATATGTTGACATTTCTATGTTTTATCACATTCGACTGAGTGCAAAGCAACACAGTATCCCACGATTCAGTCAGCTGAACGCCTTTCTAGAGGAAGCACCATTTCTCGTCAATTATACTACGTTATTCTTATGTCTCCATTTCAAGTGACAGCTACACGTCTTGAAGCATAATTTATCGAAGCTCTTCTATCAGTCAGCAGATTTATGAAGAATTAATGCAGATACTATTTGCCCCTTTATTTTCCAAGCAGTTTTATACCGTTTCTTTATTTTTCTTTTTAAAGAATTCTTTAATCCCCGCCACTAACTTCCTCTCTTTATGTAAACCCTTCCTCAGGTATTGTAAAACATGCATTTGGCTTTTTGTCCTGCAACTCTTCATCTCTTCCACTCTTTTCCCCTTAATTCAAATTCTCTCCTCTCATCACTCCGACTTCATTTTCTTATTTATGGCTTCATACAAATACGTCCTTGTTAATTCTTGCCCATGAATTATTTGCTACTTTTTCCCATACACATGCACACACACACACACATACATACATACATACATCTATACACACATACATACATCTATACATACATCTATACATACAGACAGACAGACAGATATCATGTATGCAACGCACGCACCCACACACGCACTCACATACACATATCGTCACATATGCATAAACACACATACAGATTAGTCCAAAAGTTTTTATTGAAGTGATTGCGTTAAAAGAACGTAATAATAGTCTCTGATACAACACACACCATTCTGAAATGCAATAATGATAATCATAATCGTTAGATTATCAGAGGGATTAAATTGAGAATGTGACAAAAATTTAGATTTTTCTGTGAACTCTCGTTTCTGAGTTGACTTGGTTAAAGATTATACACTGGAGATAGTGTTCAACAATAATGTCTTATGCTAATGCCGACTCTATTGAATGCTTGTTGCTTTTATACACAAACTTCTCTTTATGCAAAGAAAAATGACCATAATCCACTTCATCGACCCAAATATATCAATATTATTTGTTTTTAGCAAAGTCAATGAGTTAAATTTGAACTCATAACTTATAGGCGCAGGAGTGACCGTGTGGTAAGAAGCTTGCTTTCCAACCACATGGTTCCGGGTTCATTCCCACTGCGTGGCACCTTGCGCAAGCGTATTCTACTATAGCTTCGGGTTGACCAAAACCTTGTGAGTGGATTTGGTAGATGGAAACTGAAAAACGCCCGTCATATATATATATATATATATATATATATATATATATATATATATATATATATATATGCTTATACACAGGATACTTTTGTGGCTTCCTCAGAGAAGAAAGAACAATGCCTGTGACTTTTGTGGTTCCTCTGTGTCTGGTTAATGGAAAGAAAGATGTCCTCAGATTGAAATGTTGGTCTGAATGTTTGTAGCAGAGTGGACTCTGTGAAAGGAGGCATGCAGATACCAGTTGATGGTGTTCAACCGGGTCATAAATTACGTTGAAGCGTTTTACCTCCAAGTTATAACCTACATTGAAAGCTGGAGGAAGTGTCATTAAATTCTGGGTTACGACGTGCAGATGGATGAGTCATTTAGTAGAGGCAACATCAAGAATGAACAACCAACACTTCTGCAAATCAATATGAAATTTCCCAAGATATTTCCAATAAATTTAAAATTTTATTTAAATGAAATTGGAAATTGGAAATCAATAATGTTAAATAATCTACCTAATGAGAGTACACACTTACATGTACACACATATTCCCGCTCGCGTGAATCCACACATATGAAGGCACGTTTCTACATAATTTTATAAAAGTTAGATTAGAATTAGTAAGCTGGTTTATTGTTTTAACTGCAAACAACTTTATAAAAGAAATCTATAACAAATGTTACAGTATCGTAGGAATCAGAAGTCTTTTGCGCATATGGCACACGACTTGTCACTATTATTGCTGTCACCATGGCGAATTTATCGTCAGTGATTTACAGCATGCAAATAACAACCGGCCGATTAAAAGTTCTCTCGTCGTCAGATCGTGGACTACATCTTATCTGATTACATGAGGAATAAGAATCGATAGTATTTGGCACGATAGTGAGAACAGTTTCTAAAACCTGTTGAAATAGATTTAGCAACGAAAATCTATCAAAAGCTCAATATCCAAAACATTGCAAAACGTTATGATGACATGAAACAACAACCGGTTTCTTCAAATCACAACCTCAACATCTTAAATAAAGAAAGAAAACTCATAAAATGACGGGATGGTCACAAGTTGAACGCCTTTAATCATAGTTCTAATCGATCAGGATTGACTCCGAGCTTTATGAGCATCGATCTTTTATCTATTTGGTCGCTTGTTTTGCTAGAAATAACAACCAAATAACTTTCAACTGATACCCAACCTTCTCAAAGTAACAACAATTCATTGAATAATGCAGACTTAGATACACAAAGGCCGTAAAATATACAGGATGGTCATGGCTGGAATATCTTTGATTATAAGTCCAGTGATAACAGTGATCCAACTACTTTAGTTTACATTTTCCTGTTGGTTACTGTAAATTACCAGAAATGGCATAAAGATGATCAACGGTTTAAATGACACAGTATTCTAGAGAGTTGCTGTTCTCAGATATAAACCACAGGAATAGTCTATGATTTATGTGTTTCGTTGTTTTGCAATGTTAACTTAAAATCTTTCAATTGGTAGCAGCCATCTCTAAAGGGTCAAGTGTTGTAACAATAGCAACGATACTGATGCTGAAGGTCCTAAATCTGAAGGCCATACTTCTGACACGCCGATTCTGGGGACAATAGTAAATAGGGCATCGGACGAAAGGCTCGTTAAGTATACAGTGCTCCCATCGATGACACTGGAAATCTTTGCTGTTAATTTGCAGCCAACTGTCAGGGTTTCTAAGGATTTGAAAGACTGCTGAAAACCTGTGGATACCTAAGGTTACAGGTTGTAAGTCTAGGGCTGATCCAAACTTATCACCGCACCGCCAAAGTCAGATCAGTTCGCAGTTAGCCCTACAATGTATCATATGCGGAGGATTTTGTGATAAATAAATCTGTTGGAGATCTAACAAATTTGTGCGTCTCTAACGCACTACCAACAACGAGTGCTTACATCTTGGCAAGCATATTTACCGAAGTTTTTAGCGTCTGTGCTTATCAAAATTATGGGTTTTAATCTATGCTTCTCAACATTTTTGATCTTGTCTTTCTTGATAAGAAGGACGCAATCTAGAAGCATCGCCACATCCCGACTCAGACGAAATCTTTCCGCGTTGAGAAGGAAGCGTTTATCTTTCAATCATCGCATTTCTTATAGCACGAATGTGTAATCTCTATACCCGAAACTGTAAGCAATTTACGCTAATGCAATCAACACAAACTGGGCGAAAATCAAAGCGCAGCCTGGACGTCATGTTTTTTGTCCAAGACATTAGCGCATTAAAGAAATCCAATCTCACAGACAACTGAAAATATCCGCGAAGGCTTGCGGGTTTTTTCTCCCCATCTCACCTACTGCTTACCCATAAATTATCGTTGCGTGCGGCCCGAATTCCATTCTAATTGCTCACAAGCATTAATGAGCTTTGATCATTGTTGCAAGATTTCTACAAGTGTGAAGTTCGGCCATCAATCTTGTATTCTAATCTGAAGGCGCACTAGCGATACCTTCCTTGCACAAGACAGCTGATTTACCATCCGAGTCTTGGTAAACTGTCATGCATCTGAATCTAGTCCTTTTCCAAATAGCATTATCACGCCATTTATTTCAGGCCGAGTCATCCAGAAGAGAAGCGAATGAGTCTCGAAATTCCTGGTCTCGCCGATGGCAACAACATTTAGACGTAGTGGACCTGATTGTGCAGGTGCTTCTACATGCACACTAAACTCCAGTCTCTGTGCATCTACAACTCTTACATTTAGTGGTGTCACGTCAGGTGGAGGAAGAAGAAAAGGTGAAGCAAATATGAGTTGGGTCACTTACCTTGGCTTAATGGCCGTCCTTCTTTGGGCCATTGTAAGGATCCTACAAATTCCTTTTCAGTATAGACGAAACGCTTTCTCAAGGAATGACACACTGGTTCTTACCAGAAATCTCCCTGGTCGTATTTTGAGAGGAATAGTGCGTGCAGTTCTCCGCAGGTTATGAAGACTGTACAAACCTTTAAAACCTTTAAAACCTTGTTTCCTTTTCGGAGAACGATGCAATCGAAGTCTTCGTCTGTGTATTATTGTTTCTGTTGCTCCTTTTAATGCAGGGATATTTTTCGATCTCAACTTGTATTCGTTGTTACTTCTTTTGCAGTGTTCTAACTGTTGTTGAGGTTCCTTTGCGGTTTTTCTTGCGGTTGCGGCAATCATTGTTACTGCTGTACTTGTGAATTTTGTTGCTGTGATTTTGTTGGTATAGTGGTTGAAGTCGTTGCTGTTGTTGTTGTTGTTACTGTTGCGGTTGTTGGTCTATCGGTTGGCTTGTGTATTATCCTTGTTTCTATTATTTTTGTTTGATATTTCAAGGCCTTGTGTCGATAGTAGAAAGATTATTTTGTCTTGAAGCAAACAAATCTTTTTGTTATTATCGTTCGTTATGCGTTTCGTTTACATTGTTCAAAATGATGTTATTTTTTATCACAAAATATTTTTTCTCGTTGTCAAGTAAATATATTCTCCTGAGAAATTGGATTATTTTATTCCTCTTTTTTTATTTATTTTCTGTAAAAACATGCTTACGACTTTTGCTTAAGCAGGGATGTTTCTGTATGCTGTAGTCATTTTGTTTGTTTAGGAAAAAAAAAACCAAATAAACAAACGAACCTTTTTCTTAGCAAATTAAAGTGATTTTTCCCTAACTCTATTAGAAGAAAAATTAATGCAATTAATTAACATCCCTACCCAGTTATTTAGAAATTCTGCATTGAGCATTTTTCGCACATAGTTTCACTTGATAAAAATACACGATATAGGGAGCAAGATGAAACACGTTTTGCTATCTCAAAACACAATAATAACGGAAACAAAAACGAAACCAGCAAAACAAAAAGCAAGAATAAATAATAATAATAATAATAATAATAATAATAATAATAATAATAATAATAATAGTGTTTGTAAAGACTGCGTTAAAAGTAAGTTGAAATAAACATTGGCAATGCAGTTATGAATTAAATATGAGTTAATGTTAAGAACCGAAAATATCCGAGTGTAATTCTGATGCGAGCCATTTTGCCGACAAATGGACACAGTACCTACCCTTTATACATATTCATATAAGCATATATTTTCATGCGGCGTCTGCACACAGACATACGTACATGTTTGTTAAAGCATATACGAGTATGTATGCGCCTGGTCTTGTGTGTGTGTGTGCGTGTGTGTGTGTGTGTGTGTGTGTGCTCGCGCAAGTATGTGCGATCAGGAAGATATATTTAACATAATGTATATTAAATTAGTAGATTAGTAATCATGAGTAAAGATGATGGATATACCTTATTTGTTAGCGCTTAAACTCATTTGTTTCATTACTGCATACATTTCGATTTTCACTGGCGTATCATTTAGTTGCGGATCACTATGACGTGTTTATGAATTCAACCTTCTTTTCACTCTTTCAGTCAATTTCATAGCCCTTCCCCTTTGTATAATTTCTTTCCCTCTACTCTCTCATCTATCTCTAAAACTCTCGCCTCTTTACTACTTTTATTCAAATCTAATTTTCTGTGACCCCCCCAGAAAATGTTTCAGTGCATAGATGAATTCCCTAAACTTATCTTTTACCGCGGACGCTGATCTGTCTTAACTCGCCTTCTCCCCGTCTCACTCTTCAGATTTGGTAACCGTCAGACTAGTCGCTGTATCACTCACTGTTTTTAGTATGTATATCTGCACGCCCATTTTACTGAATAAATGAAAAAAACATGCAACAAATTATGGACATGTATTCATTGAAACGTTCCAATATATGCATTTCCGTATATTAGATTCAGTATTAGGCTGGCGAATACAACACACTATTTACAATGCAGATTTGAAAACCTCACTGACATAACATTCTGGATTGTAAGAGGACGGGCACAACATGTTGGCTTATCCAGCTTGTGGCTACTTTGACTGAGCTTGCCGACGGGAAAATGGAGCAGAGAGTGAGAGCGAGTGAGCTTAAGAGAGATAGAAATCGAAGGAGGGAGGGAAACAGCGAAAAAGGGAGAGAGAGAAAGAGAGAGGTGGGGATAGAGTGAAATAAAGTAAGGTCGACAAGAAGGCTTAAAATCAGAAAAAGAGAGAGAAAACAATGAAAAATAAACTTAACAAAAGGAAGTAGGTTAAATGAATAAGAAAAAGAGAGAATAACATATGAGTGAGAAAGGGAGAGAGGAAAGAAGAAGAAGAAGAAGAAGAAGAAGAAGAAGAAGAAGAAGAAGAAGAAGAAGAAGAAGAAGAAGAAGAAGAGAGACGGTACGGTGGTGTTGTTGGCGGTAGTGGTGGAGACCTGGCGAGAAAACCATTTATAAGAAATATTTAAATGAACTCTCTTTTTGTTGCTCATTGTAAGACTTGTGTAATCTTCGTAATAGGATAGCGTCTGAAATGCGTCCCAGTGAAAATGTGTTATTTCTTTACCGTTACAACTCAAAAGTAAACGATGATTATATCATCGTGGGTTAGTTGCTGAAGAAACATATTCGGGCTCTATTCAATTCTATCTAATTCAGATGACTAAACATTCAACTTGAAGATAACCTTCATCACAATCTTGATATTCACTTGCTTGTCGATAGGAGAAGAGAAACGAAAAAGAAAAGAAAAAAAGACGTCATTGTAAAGGTCGATAAGCCGATGGTCAGAAAATAACCAATGGATTTTATTGTACAGAGAACTCGGTCACATGAGAAATTGGTGAGACAACTTTTTTTCTTTTTTATTTTCCTCTTTTAAATATACGAAACAAATAACATTGTTGATTTATCGACTGCATTGGTATATTTTATTCTTTAGGGTAATGGAGAAATAAGCTCGTGTCTTTTGTTTGCGTTGAAATTTTGGCTTTTTTGTAAACGTTTAAAAAATCAAATGTAACTTAAAATAAAGGGTGAATACAATGAAAAAAAAAAAAGACAACAAAACAATGTAAATGAAGAAAGAAAAAATGTGTTAATATTTGAGAATATATATTTCAGATGTTAAAAATAAGTTCTTTAATTTTAAATATTGTACTTCAGTCAAGAGATAGTTTATCCAAGTAAATGTCTACTGGATATTCCATAAAAGAACTCATAGATAAGAATAGAAATGTAATAGGAATCTATATTGGCATCTTTTACGATTAAAACTATTTCAGTTCAACTCAGAACTTTAAAAACAAAAGACAAGTACTTTGCGAGCTGGGTTCACAATTTGATTTTGATTTCCCATCGAAACTTTTCATGTACACCACTTTGGAAAAAGCTTGAATGTCAAAATGCTATGACTCTCTCTGTGCATATAATGAACAAAAATCAATATATCTAACAAAAAAGTGAGTCTTTCATTAATTGTAGCTTTAGTTTATAAAGCAAACGTTGTACAGCTGTAGTGGACATATTATTGACCGTGGTTCTATCACTAGTGATAGCTATTTCCCTTATTCTGTTAACTTATTTGAGAAAAGCAGGTATGTTGCAAAATCTGTTCCTTCAACCAATGAAGTGAATATGATGGTGGGTGGAGATACCCCTAATGACTGCTGTTGGGTGGAGATGTCTCTGATCGCAAAATGTTTTATCGCAACATTAATACCATAATAATATAATTAATAATGATAATCACGGTGTTTGAGAGATAAGCACTTAGAAAGTGACTTCGTAATGGTTACCGTTTGCAGTTATTTATGTCACTAATATTCTTGAAGATTGCCTTAAAGTCTTCTGGCTCATATAAGAAATATTTTCACTCCCTCTGATGTATACATGAAGTCTTGTGCTTAACGAAATCTTGGGTGTCATTAAAACCAATATTTATCATTAATCATTTTGAAATTCTGGGTTTTACAATAGAAGTAAATAAATAAACAGGTTTTGATTCTTGGAGTAATTAAACGAAAACCTTCAGAAATGGTAAAGATGTCCAAACAGGCGTACGTTCCGAATAAAAAGAATTTAGTAACTTTAATCGTAGTCACAAATGATTTTGTTTCGATTTGGTTTGATTAAAAATATCTAAACAGCTTTCAGTTCGTAAACATAATTTATGAAATACTAGATATTTAACAGTTAAAGAAATGCAAT
Source organism: Octopus bimaculoides (assembly GCF_046866305.1). NCBI lineage: Eukaryota > Metazoa > Mollusca > Cephalopoda > Octopoda > Octopodidae > Octopus > Octopus bimaculoides. The sequence continues at coordinate 97,389,697 of NC_142935.1, forward strand.
GATGTGGCAGGAGTAACAGGTCTTGGAATTAATAAGTTACATTAATTAATCTTATTCATGTATCGCCGCTTTGAATTCAAATCTTTTACGAAGTCGACTTTTCTTTTCATTTTTCAAGGATTCATGAGATAAACACCAGTCATAAACTGAGATGAATTCAGATTCACAGCTCAGACCTCCTACAAATTTACTGTGTGTTGCAATCGTAGCAACCCGCAATTAATAATCTAAACTTATTCAATTATTAATTAGTTCTTAGAAGAAAAATCTATTCATAAAAATAAACACTAAATCACAGTTAGTATTATGCGATTTGCATGGTGGGGACGGACGGATAGAGTTATGTGGTGAGTAAGCGAAGTTTATTTTTCTCATGATGTTTGCTATAGAATATCGATTTTAATGATGAGAGTTGATTATATCTAGCTTTTCGTAAGTTATAGTCATCTCTCTTCCTTTACGTGCAAAATCCGATTTATTTGTTAGTAGAATAGGAGTTTAGTTAAGTTGCTCAGCAAGACAATCGGACAATGTACTGTTGTATACTGTTAGATACATAATGGGTATTTTGTAAATATCCACGCTATTGAATTTATTTCTTTTAATTAATAGTATCGGAGATTTTTGTATATTTACAAAGTATTCATATATGAAAAAGCACTGAAAATAATTCAATAGTATTTCGAAAAATATCACTCTGCCAAAAATGCAAAACTGTCTTCTACTGCAATTTCCCCTAGAAAATAGGCTTTCCTGATAGACAGATGCTAACCTCCTGTAGTTAATTTATAAGATTTCTACCTCTTCCAGACAGTTAACATGATTTAAATACGAAGACTAATGAGTTATGTCTAGACGCTCAACATAGCGTATTTAAACCCATTTCATTTCTCCAAGACGCCAAAGCTTATACTAAACCCGGTGGTTTTGGACTCTGATCTAATCTAGACCACCTCTTACTAACCTCTTCTAACATGCCACCTACACAATTCTACCCCTCTCCAAGATATACTTCTCTCAGCCTCTATCCTCAGTCGATCACTGCTGTCTAAGCTACGTTCTTTACTCAAACTTTACTCCGAAAATGGGGTCTGTACATTCATACATTTCACTTTCCCTGTTCCCTGACCCTTACCTCTTTCAACTGAGGATCAGCAACAAAGACTTCAAGTTTCTCTGGCTCAGACCCCATCTCTTTCATTTATGTGCTTACTCCGGTATATATATATATATATATATATATATATATATATATATATATATATATATATATGTGTGTGTGTGTGTGTGTGTGTGTGTGTGTGTGTGTGTGTGTGTGTGTATAGTACAAAAGATAAGAAATAAATCTCTTCGTTGACATAATACTAATCTATCGCAAGTGCCTATATTATCCATACACAACAAAAGCGGTCAACTGAAGTGAAATATCTAGAAATAAAATGAAATAAACACAAGAAATGAAATAAGAAATGAATATACGAAAGAAAATGAAATATGTCAACATCAAGAAAATATTCAACATATATCTTCTTGTGTGAATGCGCCAGGTATAGTTACTCCGAAATACGTGGTCGGGTCTTAATACTTGAATTCTGAACATTCTTTTATGAAATGGAAGCTAATAATAAACAGGATAAGATGTCTGTTTTTCGGAGAGTTTCCTCTTTTGAATGGCTTGTTGCCTTGAACGACATGAAGGATGAAATAAAAAGCGTAAAAAAACTAGACATGAGTATAAATTCCCTCCAGAAAAAAGGTTCAGACAAGACCAGGACTTCATCACAATGAAAGCAGTTAAGTCTTTGTCCCTTTCTACATCACTCATTGCAAGCACAACCCGAGAAGAAAGCCTCTACAAGGTCATTAAATCTCTTAGGAATAACAGCCAGATCTCCCTTTTCTTAAACAATTGAAGAAGATAGATGAGATAATGTATTCCTGGATGCCTGGCACAAAGACGAGATAATCGTAGAATGGAATGAAATTAATCATAGGATCAAGATTATTCTGAAGTTAAAGCACCAACACAAGGAATCCTAATGCTATACCCACCAAATCAAACAAATAATCTTTAGTTCTCACAAGAAAGGCAAGTGAACGGAATTGAGCAAAATGGCTGTAGCTTTGATGAATGTAGTGACGCCGTTAAGCACTAACTTAGCCACTAAATGCTCCGTGTTAAAGAGTCAACCTTATAGGTTAAATCCTGTTCCTTCTTCCTCACATTCTCTCTCACACTGTGTGTGTGTGTGTGTGCACGTGCGTGCGAGCATCGTATTCCTAGACTTTAGTTAGCATTTGATATGTGTAGTTATGTAAAATAAGTACGAGCTTAAGGCATCAATTGAAAGGGGGCACCGCAAAAATGGTAAATTGTTTACGGCACAAAAGAAATCAGTTTAAACTTACTGTATTACGTGATATTAATTTTGAGGATTTGATAAAAAACTTTGCGATTAAAAAAAAGGAGAAAACTTGTCAAATATAAAGTGGAAACATACAAAAATAAAGATGATTTTCTTCCATCTTGCTGTTAATTTTGTCTCATTTTGAAAAATAGAAAAATATTTCATAGTTTATTATTGTTTATATATTGAATTCCATATATATGGTGGCACCAGAATCATTTAAGTGATTAGGGCCTCTATGGGTTTTAACCCAGCCCCTGCTTCTAGTACAATATATAATACCTGGGGATAAACGAAGGAGATGGTATACAACATGCTACTATGAAGGAAAAATAAGAAAGATATATTACAGGAGAATAAGTCTAATATTAAAAACTGAACTCAACTCTAAAAATTGCATCGAAGTCATTAACACCCTGGCACTTCCAGCAGTCGAATATAATTTTAAAGGGGGCGAGCTGGCAGAGACGTTAGCACGCCGGGCGAAATGCTTAGCGGTATTTCGTCTGTCTTTACGCTCTGAGTTCAGATTCTGCCGAGGTCGACTTTGCCTTTCATCCCTTCGGGGTCGATAAATTAGGTACCGTTTGCGTACTGGGGTCAATCTAATCGACTGGCACCCTCCCTCCAAATTTTGGGCCTTGTGCCTAGAGTAGAAAACAATATATAATTGCTAACACGACTTTAAAAATAATTGCTAGAACTTGCAAGAAAGTTCCGGGGACACCGGCTTTGCAAGGTTATATGTTCATCTCCCACGAAGGAGGAGAAATTTTAGCAGTTTTGGTATCACTCAATAATAAAAATATTAACATCATGTTTTCAAATTCCACCCTTCAATAAATATATGAATTCAAACAAACAGACAAATAAAAGTTACCTCGCTCCAAATATATATGTATTCACATACACTATTCATATACAAATATATACATTCACATATACCATATCTATACACAGAGAGTCTGTAGAGAGACATTCCAATTAAAAGCTGTAGACTGGAGATCGCATTCTCTAGCATTGTTTACTCTAATGATGCCGAGCAGGATTTATATTACTTTTTTTTTTCTGTCCATAGCGCAGCCCTCACTTTTCTTTGTGTCGGGACATGAAAACTAGCATCGTACTAAACGAAGGTTAGCTGCAACTATCTAAAAATTATTTTGTTATAAACATTATTGATGATAATACTTCACTTTGAGTTTTGAGTTTTCCATCATATAACCCTATCATATCTAGAATATATATATATAACACAACCCCACTATTTACTGACTTATATATATATATATATATATATATATATATATATATATATATATGATTATTACTTTGTATTTTATGATAGTTATTTTTAGTGTATTTACCTAGTAAATTTTTCTATATGTGACTGTGGATCTTCATAGATGAGTTCATGAACTTTGGTTCTTCTTTCTAAATTATATATCTATATATTATACTATGAAACTTAATTTAATTTTAATTTTTGATAAATTGAATTTAATTGACATTTTACCTGTAAATTTGGATTTTTATCCCTAATATATGTATATATATATATATATATATATATATATATATATATATATATACATACACATCCATTAATATTGATAGAAATGGTAAGACAACATAAGAATGAAAGAGACCTCGCTATTATGTAAATAGAGGAATTTATTTATAATACAATATGTGACAATAATTCTGTAGCCATGAAAAAACTCCAAGTTTCGGATGTCGGGGCGGAAACCTGCCTCGATAACTGAAGAGATGCCGGTGCAGGTTTCCGCCCCGACATCCGAAACTCGGAGCTTTATCATGTCAACCGAATAATTGTCACATGTTATATTACAAATATATGTCTGTATATATATTATTGTTAGGCCAGATATATTTGTCAGAGATCATGAAAAAAAAAATGCTTTCTAATTGATGTATCAATACCAACAGATGACAACGTTTCTCTAAAAGAAATGGAGAAACTTTCAAAATACAAAGACCTGGAAATAGAGGTAACTCGAATGTGGAGTCTAAAAACAGAAACAACTCCTATCATAGTGAGCGCATTAGGTATGATAAAAAAAATACTCAGAAAAATACATAACAAAAACACCAGGACTAACAAGAATATATAACATACAGAAAATTGCACTACTGGGCACTGCACACATCCTACGCAAAACACTTTCAATACAGTAACCATAAGAGCATCACAGCAAACCACAGCACATACCCAAGGCACACAGAGCTGCGCTCGATAGTGAAGTGAAAGCACGCTATGAAAATAAAACTACTGAATAATAATAATAATAATAATAATAATAATAATAATAATAATAATAATAATAATAATAATAATAATAATGATGATGATGATAATAATTACTTTATCACAAGGCCAGTAATTTTGAAAGGAGATTTGCTTTTACCATTGACCCCACTACTTGACTGGTGATTTAATTGATCGATTCCAGAGCGATGAAAGGAAATTTGATGTCGCTAAGATTTGAACTCAGAACATAAAGACCCGGAAGAAATGCAGGAAAGCATTTTCCCCAAACCCAACGAAAATAATAAGTGTCAAATTTTGGGTCAAGGTTAGTAATTTTGATGGGAGAGGGAGTAGCTGATAGCATTGACCCATCTACTTATCTGGTACTTAATTCTATCGACCCCAAAAGGATGAAAGGCAAAGTCTACTTTAGCAGGATTTGAACTCAGAACGCTATATATTTTAATGACTCCCAGCAGAACAACATGCAAAAATGTGAGTTTAGAATCTAAAAAGAACATAAACACCGTAAGGTATTTAATGCCGCCGCCCTTCCACTCCTTCGCCTTCACTTTACTATTATAATGACATCAAGAATGTTCACATTTAAGATTATAAGTTACACCTCTCTCCCATGCCATTTACCTTACTTTAATGTTCTTTTAACGGCGACTATCGTTCGTAAACGTGTTCAGAGATAGTTTAAGTTTTAGGGGGAAATTTCCATTTACCTGGCACTAAGAAAGCAATCAAGTAAAAAATACCCACCCCAAACTATTTTCTCCAACGCCATTTTAAAACTAAGAAAATAATGTTATCTGTTTGCTAAGAGGCTTCAAAAGCTAAATCGCCGATTTTATAAATCGAGGACTCATTAAAGATACTTCATTAAAAAACAAAATAATAATCAATTTTAGACAATTTGAAGAAGGAAATTAGCTCTTCTTAGAGAAGATTGCCGACTGAATGTACCATATTGCACAGATTTCAAAACATTTTTTGCTATTCCTCTATTACTATAGCAGTGTTCTTTGTCATGTATTCTTATTGAAAAATAATATTAGTCAATTTTTTTTAATGGCGATGCGTTCTATTTTTTTGTTGCCTTCTGTTCAAGAGATTTTAAGAGGGAGGGGGATTCTTTAAATTTTTATTACAGCCGAGATTAGAACAAAATTGCTTAACGAAGGAAACATTTTTGTTTTCTTTTTATTTCAAAGTCGATGACCGGTCATCAACAGCTACAGTAAATAAATACATAAATCTCCTTAAGTGTCTTTAAATCTAGTTCAGAAATCTCCGATACGCTACGTAATTTTCCTACATCTCAGCCATCAAGACCATTTAAAGAAGTCATATGGAGATTCTTCTCTTCCTTTATGTACTTAAGATTAGGTTTATTATAAAAACTTTACTTCTACTATTAGCATTTTAAATACATTAACACCAACACGATTTACATTATTCAAAAATCTGCCTAGCCATAAACCTAGCCATATTCCAAGTGCACGTTTATTTCCGTGGGTTGATAAAAGAGAAAGAAGGAGGGGAAATGCTTTATAGCTTCTCGGGTAGATAGTAGGTAAACAGCCAATTTAAAACATAAATACACACCCAGTCCGTTCACAGAAGAGTTTTTAAAATATTAGATAAGAAAAAAAAAAGGAAAAAAGAAAAAATTTTTTCGAAGTATTTTAAAGAACTTACTAAAAATCTTTCTTTTACTTTTCATTTTTGTGTGAGTAAATCTTTTAAGCTGAAGTGTCGTTCTGCCAACGCATTATGACTAGTTTTATGTAGTACATCTAAAATACCTCACACTAATAGATCCCATATATTCATGAGCAGATTTCTTTTCTGCACAGCAACGAAGGCAACACTCGTCAGTTATGTGGTGATCTTTATCTTTACAATGAGACCTGTAACACGAATCATATTTATTGGCAGTTTTAAAGACCACTTTATCGAAAGTTGTGTCTCCTACTCTGAGATTCAAACAGTAAACTCGTCATTCAGATAGACGGAGACTGTATCAGATGCCAAATAATGTCGCCGACCTTTAAACTTCACAGGTGTCACTAAAGTTTGAATTAGGATAGAGGCCGACCCGGAGGACTTACGAGCAAAACATCCCCTAAATATAATGTTCAGCAAATCCTTGCTAGAGTGATCTGAAAGGAATTTGTAGTAACAAGGGAATTCTTAGTGTCGAGAGGATCCAAATGTGAATATACCAACGCATCGCTTTTCTCTCTTTCAGTCATACCAGAAATGTTATGTATTATCCTTTATGTTTTTTTTACTTGTTTCAGTTATTTGACTACGGCCATGCTGGGGCACCGCTTTGAAGAACTTTTAGCTGAATGAATTAACCCCATTTATTTAATCCTTTAAAAACCTGGTACTTATGCTATCGGATTCTTTTTCCGAACTGTTAAACACACCAACACCGGTTGTCAAGCGGTGGTGGAGGACAGACACAGACACAAAGATATTCACACGCATGTAGCAGAAGCACGATCGCTCTTGAACTTTAGCTGTCCACATTGTGGCTTTTGACTTTTAACTACCCATTTTGGTTCACCACGTAATGGTCGGATCCATTTAATTTTACTTGGACCATCCACTCCTTTAACGAGATGAACTAGCCTAGCGTCTGCTCATCAACAATAAAATGGGAAAGTTTTTTGTGATATTTCTGCAGCTTTTAAATAAAGTATATATATATATATATATATATATATATATATATATATATTTCGTTTTTGTAGTTGGTTTGCAAGATACTTTATGTGAATTCGTGTGTTGAAGTATATTTTATTGTGTCTGGGGAGAGTCATTCTCTTTTAGTGATTTACCACGCAACACATTCACAGTTTCGATTTCCACTCATTTATTTATTTTTTCTAAAATTTTCGTTACGTCTTGCACCATTTTCAATAGTCGTTGACGTTTATGAATTTGTGGTGCAAAATACCTGATGTGAAATCGTGTGTTGAAACAGATACTGCTGTATTTCGGGTTGGTCTTTTTTTTTTGCCAAATAAACACATTCTTCACTCGTTTATTACTCTTCTTATTCTAACTCATGTTCATTGTCCGAGATCGTTTCGTCACACATCTGTGACCTCTTCAGCGACACTTTCCATTTTTGTGTGTGCTCTTCTTCCGCTTAGTCCACTCTCATATATATATATATATATATATATATATATATATATATATATATATATATATATATATATATATATATATATATATATACCATAAGCTTCTTTCAGTTTATGTCGACCAAATCCACTCACAAGGCTTTGGTCAACCCGAGGTTGTAGCAGAAGACACTTGCCCAAGGTGCCACGGA
>NC_142935.1:97405237-97410237 GCF_046866305.1 Octopus bimaculoides
GATAGCAACCAACTGAGCGAACCTATTTTTATATAGGCTAATATTAAATAGAAATAACCTAACGAGAGGGTCTTTATGTAATCGTTTGACTTGCTAAATACAGCAGCCAAATCTTGATAAAACTGCACATTACTGTAAAATGTTAAATCTAAATTCGGGATAAAGTTCACACGAAAACAAAATGGGATGATCAGAGCTGGAATATTTTTGATTATAAATCTATTCAATAAAGATCTGGGGCCAAAGAGCCTTAAAAATTAGAACAGCCGTTAGAGAAACGTAAATAAGAGCTCGTGTGATGTTCATAAGTTTTTGAAAGATGTTAGTGAAGTGGAACTAGTCTTTTCCTGCTGTGGAGGCGAAGCTTGTTTTGTTGGATGCTTCAGGCCTCACTACGATGTTTGGTTTACAAGAAATTATAAAGATTTCTCATACATCTAATCTAAAGATGGAAGTAAGTGGGAAGCTGTGGTGTTCATATCTGTCTCACAATGATTAGCTAAATATATGAAGCCGTTTATACATTGGATTGAAACCATGGCGCAAGATTAGGAATTCGCTTGAATTAATTGCGTTAATGTAGCAGCATCTATCGGTAACAGTTACTATAGAAGTAGGACTTCGTAGTAATTTATTAACTCTTTTACAGTTGTTGTAGTCAGACACTATTAACGGAACAGCTTTAAATACACATAAGTAGTTACATAAGCTTTTCAGTAAAATATTAAGTCTTTCTTTGATCTGTTGCTACAATATTTTGTCGATAGTCATAATGTACGCTCTTTTCGTAATTGGATAATGGACTTTGATAAATTAAGCTGTAGACATCTACATAGACAGTTGTTCAGTTATTCACTGCGACCACTGCGGTTGTAAGCATTAATATTTTTTGCATATAAGCGCGGTGATGGAATAATCAGTGAAGTGCTAGAGAAAATTGCAGCAAAGTATTTCTTTGCATCCGTTTACAATCTGAGTTTGGATAATGGCGGAGATCGGTTTTACTCTTTTTTTTTTCTCCTTCCGGGTCAATAACACTCGCAGTGAACTAAGAGTATATTTTTCTCAGTTATATCATTTATACATTTAAGGCCTTGTTTTAATTAATATAAGAAATCAATAATTTCTTCCATGCAGTCACTGTTGCTGAAATGAACAAAGTAAGCCGAGTGTAGAATGAGATTTCAAGTTCAAGTTCGGCCTACTTAACCTACAGCGTTTATATTCTCGAGAAAGACGTGGTTGTCATAACAACTCTTTATCATCCTTGAAATATTTTCTCATTCGATAGCAGGCGATAAGACTTTGATATGCTATGGCATTGTCAACTGGCCTTCATGTTCCCCAGACTTGACTAGCCCGGATTTTATTATTTTTTGTGAGGTTACCTGAAAGAGAGGGTTTACGTCAACAAACCGGAGACCCTGATGCAAATGAAGGAGAACATTAAGAGAGAAATCAGAGAAGTAGGATCTGAAACTCTTGAGGGTGTTATGGTGCAAATTTTGGAATGAACACGGGCGTGAGAAGCCGAAAATGGCAGCCATTTAAGCGATGTCATTTTTCACATGCGATATAATGGTGTTGCAAAATTTGACTTGTGCATATTACTTTTCATTATGTCCTCCATATTGTATCAACATTTCATGCATTTATTTCGAAGGTTAAGGAAATTATTCAAAACTGAAACACATCAGTGACTTTTGGGACGACCTGTATATATATATATATATATATATATATATATATATATATGTAGAGAGTGTGTGATAGAGTGAGAGAGAGAGAGAGACAGAGGGAGAAAGAGAGAGATACAGAGAGAAAAACACAAAGAAGTATTTAGACCGATAAGTGTACGTTTGTTTGTATGTATCTGTATTTCTCGACGACACTACTAATGAGTAAGTGTATGTGTGTATACACACGCACACACACACACACACACACACACACACACACACACACACACATACACACACACACACACACACACATATTTTACTAAACCCTCATTTGTCGTTCACGACAATACATCATATATATATATATATATATATATATATATATATACATACATACATATGTGTTTGTGTGTGTGTGTGTGTGTGTGTGTGTGTGTCCATCACTCCTTCGTTTGTTATTCGAAGGGATGTGAAATGTCCTGGGTACTCCATAGTTTTTAAATCAATCTCTGCTTAGCTTCTCTTTGCGGGGCTATGGCGTCTTTTCTTTCATCTTTCTTCACTGAGGTTGAAAACTTGTCACACTCGTCTTCCATTTTCTCCTCCTCACTATGTGTGGCGGTACTACAAATGGTGGCCAAGGATGGACGAGGCGATTTCATTCGCTTCCAACAGAACTGCAGACGATAGTATGACCGGCGGGACCCTCTCGGGTAACTACAGCTTTTAGGAGCTGCAGCTGCATTTGCCGTTGATGCACTTTTGTTGCTGTTGTCTTTCTCTCCCCCTCTCCCCACCTCTCTCTCAATTCTCTTTCTTTTCTTTTGCTACCAGAACAAACAAGGCAAAACCCTGACTACTTTGACAATTTTCTTCTTCCTCTTCTTCTTCTTCTTCTTCTTCTTCTTCTTCTTCTTCTTCTTCTTCTTCTTCTTCTTCTTCTTCTTCTTCTTCTTCTTCTTCTTCTTCTTCTTCTTCTTCTTCTTCTTCTTCTTCATTCCCGTATCAGTTTTAAAAAAGAAGTGGTATGATGAAAAGAAAAGAAAAGAAGGGCTAGTTTGTCATGCCTGGAACGCTTTTGAGCATAGTTCTGCGTGATCCAGTCTGGTTAAGGGTTAACGACAACAGCAATGACAACAACAACAAGGACAAAATACTAGCAACAACAAGATGAACAATGGCTGCAACAATAAAAACAATAATATTGAAACAACAAAAGAAGCGACAACAACAATAACAAGAACGAATGACAACGAGGACGCCAGCAATTAGAACAAGAAGCGGAAACAATATGAGGCTGGTGGAGAGGATATCTTTGTGGTAGTCGTCTTTTCATTATGGAGCAATAAGACAATAAACACATTAACACAGTTGCTGAATGAATGATTTTATCTTCAGTTAACAATGGCGGTGAAATGAGGGAGTGATGGTGTGTGTGTGTGTGTGTGTGTGTGTGTGTGTGTGTATGTGTGTGACGTAGTTCAACGTGGTGGTGGTGGTGGTGGCAGAGAATTTGGCGAGAGTGCAGAGCGTGTGAGATCGCATTAACAATGAAGCAGTCTCGATATCAAGTAATATCTCAGGCAAATGTTAAATCATTCTAAAACGTGGAGACTCTCTAAAGCAGAACTGATTCATAAAATGCATTGTTTGATGCAAGAAGAAACAAGTGCACATTGTGTTGGAGTGAGGAGGAGGAAGAGGAGGGTAGTAATAGAGAGTGGGGTGGTGGTGGTGGTGTTATATGTATGTACATATATACTTATAAGATATATATATATATATATATATATATATATGCATATACATGTGCATACATACACACATGTACACCTCTCTCTCTCTCTCTCTCTCTCTCTATATATATATATATATATATATATATATATATGTATGTAAGTATGTATGCGCCTATATATATATATATATATATATATATATATATATATATATATATATATATATATATATATATATATATATATAATTAGTGCACATTTAAACACAAAAGATGTGAGCCTTAACAGGTCGCCTTACATGCTAGAAGGAACAGTCAAAAGTCCAGACAACAGTTAAGAGCAATTTCCAAGGGAATGAAAAATAAAAACACACACATATATATATATATGATATATATATATATATATATATATATATATATATATATATATATATATATATATATATATATTTATATATATATATATATAATCTATCATTTCTAACGTAATATCTGTTATGTGTGTGTGTGTATTTGTTTTTGTGTTAAGTTCCACATAGAATCAAGTTAACATTAAACCAAAGAATTACTCTATACTTGTTTAACATTGTAAAAGAGTTTAATAAATATGTACAAAGAAAACGTTGACAATTACTTCGAAATTTCGGGTGCTCAACCCCAACAGACAGCCTGAGAAGGGCGGGAAAGCCGAACGTTCAAAGACAACGTCAGCCATCAAACAACAGTTTGAATATTTGCATTGATTATAGTGGGAATACGCTCGATTCGTAATAAAGCTTAGAATTCTAACATCATCTAAAAGTGTCCACAAAATTAACAATACTGACAGATTCTACCACATAAAAAAGTTACGATGAAGGAAGTTCATAATAAGCCAAATAGCTTTTGTTATTTAGACAACACCAACGAAGCTTAAGAAACGAAAACTAACACATTTATAAAAGATGTCAGCTAAATGTGGGCATTCACTCAGATTTCTAATCACAGCCTAATGTCTTATGATTGTATGTTGAATAAGGTAGAAATGGATATTGGACAAAATAGACATTACGGCCGAGATACACCAAAACGTGTGTGTGTGCGTGTTTTCTCAAACAGGAATCTAATAGACAAGAAATGGACATAGGACAAAACAGACAATTGATCACTGATGTATGAGGTCAGGGAAAATTATTTGGAACCGACTACTACTACTACTACTAACACGAGGAAAATAATATGAGTCGAGAGCAAACTTTCTAAGAATTTCTCAGTTCTCTTTGCTACTCTAGGCACAAGGCCCGAAATTTTGGGGCCTCTGCAAGCTCAGCATAAAACAGCTGCCTGTGTGTGCGTTCATCCACCATTCGAACAATGTGGCCACACCATCTCATTTGTTTTTTCCAAACCATAGCTTTAATTGAGGTGATGCCTGCAGATGCAAGAATAATTCATTCCTTTGGACAAACCATGAATATGATATCTAATTATCCTTCGTTAGAAATGTGCATTTTACTGGAGTGAACGAAACTAAATGTGACACCACTGAGTGTATTAAACACTGTGGCACATGGCACATTATCTTGATGTATCCAAGA
>NC_142935.1:97415237-97417737 GCF_046866305.1 Octopus bimaculoides
TGGTTGAGTGTTGGAGGCAGAATTTAGTGTTTCGCTGCTTAAATTTATGGATTTTATATGTGATTTTCTGAGTAATATTTTCAATGGTTACAAGTCTCCAATAGGATCAGCCTTGCTTCACTGAATTTTTGACGAGGAGAAGTAACAAGGGGACAATCCTGACACAATAGACTTCATTTGAGCGACACCGGTTTTAGAATGACGTCCACATTCTGCATCTTTATTCGGTGAAAGATTGCATAAATAAGATTACATATGTATGCGCGCATACAAATATATATACATACATACATATGTGTACGTATGTATGTACGTAGGCTATTGTGACGATTCGACAATATACCTGACTAAAATAACTCAAGGACAGTTATGTATATTCCTTTCTACTATAAGCAGAACGCCTGAAATTTGGAGTCTAATCAACTGGCCCCTCCCCCAGTATTTCGGGCCTTGTGCCAAGAGCAGAAATGAATATATATATATATATATGACTTTCCGACTATACATATGTGTGCGTTTATGTGTCTCTGCATACATATATTATATATATATGCATGCATGCATTATATGGAAATAAATATGTATGTATATGTTATATGTGTGTGTGTGTATACTTATATTCACAGACACATTCACGCTCGTATGCGCGCGTGTGTGTGTGTGTGTGTGTGTGTGTGTGTGTGTGTGTGTGTGTGTGTGTGTGTGTAGCACAGAAATTTGAAAAATGATTTAAGATAAATGGTTTATAAAGTGTAATAAAAAAAAAAAAAAAAAAGAAATAAAAAGAAAATCAACAGCGTTGTTGGTGGTTGCAATTTCTAATCAGATCACGGTGTTTCAAGTAAAATTTACCTGAAATAAACAGACTTGCTGAAATTCCAAATCGGAATACTAACGAGGTTTTGATTTATTAAGAAACAGAGAAAGGTTTTGATATTTCACGTAAGTCTGGGAATTTATTGAAACACGAACGGCACTCCGTGACTGACAAATATATTTCGTTTAGACACAACATTTCACTAAATAACTTGCTTTACAATCTTCCATTTTAATTTCATTTCCACACGTTTTTTACTCATGTAAGACATTTTTTTCTCTTTCCTTTATTTGTTTCAATCATTTGACTGCGGCCATGCTGGAGCACAACCTTTAGTCGATCAAATCGATCCCCAGGACTTATTCTTTGTAAGCCTGGTGCTTATTCAATCGGTCGCTTTTGCCGAACTGCTAATTTACGGGGATGTGAACACACCAGCGTCGGTTGTCAAGTGATGTTGGAGGGACAAACACAGACATACAAACATATATACACACATATACATATACACGCACACATACACACACACACACACACACACATACACACACACGCACACACATATATATAAATATATATATATATATATATATATATATATGTATATATATATATATATAAATATATATATATATATATATATATATATATATATATATATATATATATACACACATAAACGACGGGCTTCTTCCAGTTTCCGTCTACCAAATCCACTCACAAGGCTTTGGTCGGCCCGAGGCTATAGTAGAAGACACTTGCTCAAGGTGCCACGCAGTGGGACTGAACCCAGGACCATGTGGCTGGTAAGCAAGCTATTTACCACACAGCCACACCTGCACCTATATGGTGATGTTATCGTTATATGAGAGAAAATAACCCCAAAACAGAAATGAAACCACAAAAAAAAAAATAATAAAATAAACGAAGGAAATCGAATAAAGAAGACGAAATGGTCACCTTAAGCTTCCGTTGCAGGCGATGATTTTCGGAAACTGTTTTGCATATAAGTAATACTGATATCTTCAGGATCTCTTTAGCGGAGATTTTACTACGCGTATACCAATATATATGTTTATATGTGTGTGTGGGTGTAGATATAGTAATATATATGTGTGTGTTTGTATGTGTGTGTGTGTGTGTGTGTGTGTGTGTGTAGATATAGTCATATATATGTGTGTGTTTGTGTATTTGTGTGTGTGTGTTTGTGTATTATTACAATATTTCAGCTGTTTCCCGTAGCACATTTGCATATAGCAAAGCGCCAGCGTTCACCTCCTGTTGATCATTGCATGTTTACTACTTTGCTCCTGATAATCTTAATCACGCATAATTGACCCCCGGCCGAAAAGTAAGCGCAACAGGAACGTCTAACCAATGAAGAAGAAGAAGAAAACTACTAAAACAACTGCTGCGTATTGCGGAAGCTGGGACGGATTCTGTAAGTGCCATATATGCAAATTCAAGAAATGAAACTAGCACGTCTTCCACAAATATTGACTATTATATCTATCTATCTATCTATCTATCTATCTATCTATCTATCTATCTATCTATCTATCTATCTGTGTGTCTGTCTGTGCATATAATACGTAGGTGCAGGTGTAGGTTGTTTCTGGGGTAAGAAGTTTGCTTCGTAGCTGCATGGTTAAGGGTTCAGTTCCACTGCGTGGCACCTGGGGC
>NC_142935.1:97422737-97427737 GCF_046866305.1 Octopus bimaculoides
CAGTTACAGTGATTGTATAGACATATATACATTTATATACATATACATATGCATATATGTGTGTGCGCGCATGTATGTGTGGAGGCTGGTGGCTTATTGGTTAGGCTGTTGTACTCATGGTCGTAAGATTGCAGTTTCGATTCCTTGGCTGACGGATGGGTTACATTCTTTCACGAAACACTTTATTTCGTGAAATTGCTCCAATTCACTCAGCTGGCAATAGTGACTAATACGACGGACTAGCGTCCCGTCCAGGAGGAGAATATATATACACACCAGAATCCCGGAAATTGATTTTAGGAGCCTATTGAGGGGGAGGCACTTTCGGTCCAGTTTCTTGGCCATGGAGCGACAACGATTCTGCCAGCTCGACTCTTTGTGGCAGTTTATCACATTATCAATTTACAATGTCTACATTTGATTGGGAAATGTTATAATAAACATGAAGAGCATTCCATGATGTCCATTAATAGACTGAAAGATTTTTAGATAAAATTAAATAGCTATACATCTTTTTCTACTCTAGACACAAGGCTCAACATTTTTGGGAAGGGGATCAGTCGATTAGATCGATCCCTAGTACGCAACTGCTACTTACTTTATCATCCCTGGAAATATGAAATGCAAAGTCGACCTCAGCGGAATTTGAACTCAGCACGTAAAGGCAGACAAAATACCGCTAAGCATTTCGCCCGGCTTGCTAACGTTTCTGCCATCGCCGCCTTTAAATAGTTACTTTTCACACAACCACTCCTTAAGATATTTCTCTTGACAACGCTGCTAATTGTTAAATATTTGTGTGTAAACGTCAGTGTATGTGTATATATATATATATATATATATATATATATATATATATATATATATATATATATATATATATATATATATATATATATATATATATATATATATATATATATATATATATATATATATATATGTCATTGTTAGAAATTAGCTCCTTCTTCAGAGGAAGAATTTGAATGCTTAAAAACGAAAGAGAAATATGCATGCACGCATACACTCATACATACAAACAAACATACATATATGCATGATTGCATATATGGATATATATATATATATATATATATATATATATATATATATATATATATATATATATATATATATATACATATATATATATACATATTATACATACATACACACACACACACACACACACACACACACACACACACACACACATATATATATATATATATATATATATATATATTCTCTATTTCATTCCGTTTCAGCAATCTTTATTTCTCTCCGTCTCTGGTCTGCAAACATACGCACACACGCGCGCGCGCACACACAGACACATTCACACACATACAGTTAGTTGTATGCACATAGATAGAAAAAGCGAGAGAAGCAGAAAAGCGAAAGAGACTGAGTGTCAGAGTGTGTATGTATTTACGTGTGATCTAAGAAAAGAATTTTCGTGAAAGATAGTTTGGTTTCAACCAAGCACAAGTATACAATATCCGAAAGCTTTTGTATAGATCTGGTAACAATTTCATTTGAGTCAGTAATTAACTGTTTTTCTAGTCCTTAGATTGTTGCTAATTAATTTACAGTGTCTAGATTTGATTGGGAAATGCTATAATAAACATGAAGACCATTCGATGATATCCATTCATAGACTGAAAGATTTTTAGACAAAATTAAATAGTTGTATATCACATGTATTTCAAATTTTGGCACAAGGCCAGCAATTTCGTGGGCGGATGAAACCAATTATATCGATTCCAAAGTTCAACTGGTAATTGTTTTATTGTTTCCGAAAGTATGAAAGGCAAAGTCGACTTCGGCAGTATTTGAGCTCAGAACAAATTCGAACGAAATGGCCGCTACGTATTTCGACAGGCGCGGTAACGATTCTGTGAGCTCGCCTCCTTATGGCTATTTATCATTAAATAAGCGAAATATTTCACAATGTTGAAATGTCTACATATCCACGGACCAAACTATTTCTTTATAATATTCTTTTATTCTGTAACTTGTTTCCGTCATTTGATTGCGGCCTTGCTGGAGCAACGCCTTGAAGGATTTTCGTCGAACAAATCTACTCTAGGACTTATTTTATCGGTACCTTTTGCTGAACCGCTAATTTACAATGACGTAAACACACCAACACCGGTTGTCAAGCGGTGATGGAAGACAAACATAAGCACAAAAGTCTAAGCGAAGAGCATTAGACCCCTTTGTAAGAAAGTTAGCTAATGTGTACGGTAACAAAGACAAAAAACAAACAAACTAAAAAACGAAGAACATGGTACACAATTACGAATACAAACAACAAGAAATAACAACAGGCGTCTTTCGACTGAGAACAAATCAAACTGAGCTGGCGTGCATGAAGTGAAGGCCTAAAGGCGGGAACATGGGGGATGGACATTAGAGGTGTTGGCGGTCGGCAGTCAAGCCAAGAAAGAAAGATCATGGCTGGCCGGACACCGGTCACGTGGAAGGAGAGGAGAGATGCGTAGGGGACAGCGGGATTGAAGGATTAGAAAAAAATCAGAGACAAAGAGAAAGGTACGGAGGGAGATAAACGAATGGGAAATAGTGGGAGTTAAAGAAAGAGAGGGCCAAAAAATGTGGGAGAGGGGGAGTGAGAAAAAGGAAGAAAATTAGATGGGGAGTAAACGATAAAGTAAGAGTCGTACAAAATTTAGATACATACCTTCTATAAGGTGAGCCGCTATATATATATATATATATATATATATATATATATATACAAAAATGGAACAAAAACGCAATAGAGGGTATTAAAACGAGACGATACAAGGGCAGACAGCAGCAACAGCAATTAGAAGGACAGGCAAAAAAAGACGGGTCATTTTTGGCTTATATATATATATATATATATATACATATTATATATATATATATATATATATATATATATATATATATATATATATATATATATGTATGTATGTATGTATGTATGTATGTATATATACATGTGTGTGCGTGCGTGGATGGATAGATGTGTGTGTGTATGTGTGTGTAATCATACAGTCCACACTGCACTCAACATACAAATGTTTTACAATAAATTTCCTTAAAATTTGCCAAATATTCCACCTCCCAGACAGTAAAGTCACTTCTAGAATCATCAAACTTTTCGATTTGACATCAAAATCTTCGATAAGATTCTACGACCAAGTTTGCTTTTTTCCTAAATAAAATGTTTCGCACTTTGTAAGCTTTAAAATACATACATATGTAGAGATACCTACACACGCGCATACTCACACACACACTCACACTCACATACACACACACATACGCATATATATCCGTATGCATACAGGGAAATACACATGTATATTTGCATATTTACATATATCCGTCTATTTAACTGTCCTATCTATCAAAACATTTTAGATTCTCTCTCTCTCTCTCTCTCTCTCTCTCTCTCTCTCTCTCTTAATCTATCTTACTCTCTGTCTCTCTATCTATCTATCTATCTATCTATCTATCTATCTATCTATCTATCTATCTATCTCTATAGTATATAGTTTATAATTTAATTGTGACGTACAACTTGCAAACTACATCATCTTGAGGTCAGCACAACTCTAGTCAGATTCTTCACAGGATAAAATAGAGTGCCAGCTACATTTTATACTCTTAAGAACCTGGAAACAGCTGCGCTGATGCCTAGATGAAAGAATTTACCAAATTAAAATCGACTAGACCTTGCCTTTAAAAGCACTGAATGCATTTTATGATTCCAAGACACATTACACTTGAGATAAAGTAAACCTCTATAATTACACGTAATGCATACATATACTTGTACAAATACATACACACACGCACAAATACATATGCACAGATGCAAATATGCGTGTATATATATATATATATATATATATATATATATATATATAAATATATATATATATATATATATATATATATATATATATATAAATATATATATATATATATATATATATATATATATATATATATATATATATATATATATATATATATATATATATATATATATATATATAGAGAGAGAGAGAGAGAGAGAGAGAGAGGCACATATATCTATGTATTTGTTTGCTTATATACACAGATATATATGTACTTATATAAGTAAATATATATGTGTGTGTGTAAATATATATATATATATATATATATGTATATATATATGCATGTATAAGTATATATATATATATACGTGATATATCTATATATATAGTTATATGTACATGTTTATATATTAGTGTAAATTTACATACACTGACACATATACACGCACACATACATACATGCATAAATACATACATACGTATATACATATAAGCACTTATGTATTCGTATATCTAAAAATACTGCATAAACATGCATGTATATATTCATATATATATATATATATATATATATATATATATATATATATATATATATATATATATATGTGTGTGTGTGTGTGTGTGTATATATATATATATACATATATTACATACATTTATATATGTATATGTATATATACACATACATACACACACATACATACACATATATACATACATACACACACATGTATGGAGTTATGTAGGTATGTATGTGTGATTGTGTGAATGTGCATGGCTCAGTGGTGAGAGCGTCGAGATTACGATCGTGAGGTTGTGAGTTTTTCCCGGACCGGACAGCGTGTTGTGTTCTTGAGCAAGACACTTTATTTCACTTTATTGCTCCAGTCCACCCAGCAGTAGAATTGAGTTGCGACATCACTGGTGCCAAGCTGTATCAGCCTTTGCCTTTCCCTTGGATAACAACAATGGTCTGAAAAGGGAAGCCTGGCATGCATGGGTGGGCGACTGCTGGTCTTCCATAAAAACAACCCTAGGTTGTGCGTTCGCCAGTGAGGCCACTTCCTACCCAGACTTATACCTCGGCGGGGAACCTCTTAGGTGTACCTATGGTCATTGGTGACCGACGGAGTC
>NC_142935.1:97432737-97475237 GCF_046866305.1 Octopus bimaculoides
TAGATCAAACAACCAGTTTTATTTTTCTTCAAAAATGTGAACGTAAATGTTGCGAGAGGAATCAAAACGTCTCAACGAAACTGTAAAAGCTGTAATAGAAACAGAAGACCCAAAATTTTTGGGGAGGGGGCCAGTCGGTTAGATCGACCCTAGTACGCAACTGGTACTTAATTTATTGACCCCGAAAGAATAAAAGGCAAAATTGACCTCGACGGAATTTGAACTCAGAACATAAAGACAGACGAAATATCGCTAAGCATTTCGCCCGGTGTGCTAACGTTTCTGCCAACACGCCGTCTTGATTTGCCGCAATATTGTAGTTGAAAAATTGAAAGAAATGAAGATGTGATGTGGAGAGGTCGATGTGGGAGAGACGGAAGAGGGAAACTTGATCGAAGTAGTATGGGAACTGTACGAGGGGAGATGTGAGAGATGCTCGTTGTTTATAGTAAGATTGAAGTTAGTTGAATGGGTGGGTTGTGGGGGGGACAGGTGGTGAATGCGAGATCGACAGAAAAATAAGTTAGAAAGTAAAGAGAGAGAGAGAGAGAGAGAGAGAGAGATGAGCAAAAGTTGTTAAAAATGATTAATTAATTGAACACCCAAAGTAGGAGGTAAGATGAAAGAAAATGAAAATACAAAGGAAATCAATGAGGTGTGCCCAGAACTAAAGAATTCGATTCTGACAAAAAGGAAAATGGAAAAAAGTGAGTCGAGAATCATAAAGAGAGGTGAGATCTAAAACGGCAGAAATGTGAAGGGAAAGAGGTGAGGAAGTGAAGGAGTTTGTGATGAGAGGGAATTGGAGGAAGAATGATAAGTTAATGGAAATAAAATCCTAAACAAGGACAAGAATTGCATGTAAGACATGTATGCAGTGTAGAATTATATGTGCATTGTATACACAAACTGCACACAACATGTGATCCCAGGAAGGCGTATTCATACATAGACAGACAGACAGACAGAGAGACAAACAGACAGAGAGACAGACAGACAGACAGACAGACAGACATATGTATGTACAGTATAGAACAAAATGCAGAGCAGCATTTCGCCCGCCTTTACGTTATATTTCGGGATTCGATAAAATAAGTACCAGTTGAATATTGGGGTCGTTAAAACAAGCATCAGTCAAGCACTGGAGTCGGTGAAATCGACGAGCCCCCATATCTCCACAGATTTCAGCCTACTCTTTCATTTGTTTCAGTCATTTCACTGCGGCCATGCTGGAGCACCGCTTTTAATCGAACAAATCGACCCCAGGACTTATTCTTTGTAAGCTTAGTACTTATTCTATCGGTCAGTTTTTGCCGAACCGCTTTTTGGGGTCGATAAATTATGTACCAGTTACGCATTGGGGTTGATATAATCGACTGGGCCCTCTTCCCCAAAAGAAACTTTCAAGGCCTTGTGCCTAGAATAGAAATAATAATTATTATGAAGTGAAGAACATTTTTATTATTGTCGAAGTGGCAAAACAGTCTTCGAACGAGTTTCAGTTACTTCCCTTGAACTTGTAAGTGTTAATCTGGGCGAGTCTGGCAAAGCTACCCCATCTCCCCCAGACAATGTATAGCCTTGTGCTTATGTTAGAAATCATTATTGTTGAAATAAAGAAAACATTATCACCGGTGTATATGTTAAGGCAATTCCAACATCGATTGTGTATTTTCTTGTTTTAAAGTTTTATTATCAATAATTCACATATGTCTTCCTGCTTTCACCGTCAGATCATTTCAATCCGTGACAAAACTAACAAAAGTATCGAGTATTTTCAAAAATAAAATATATTTCGCATAAAATTTCAGAATAATTTCTCCTTTATTTGTTATTTATTTCTTGTTTCCCAACTTTACATTTCTGACAGTTTGATATTAACTCGCGCAACAATACATTTAGCTGTTCAGTTTTTCTCTCTCTCTCCCCCCACTTTCCTCTTCCTCCTCTCCTTCTCTCTCTCCTCCTCCTCCTCCCCCTCTTCCCTACACCATTGTCTCCTTGTTATGTTTTTCTATTTTACTCTGATTCACTAAATGTACTATTACAAGCGAAGTGTTAGCAGAATATGCTTGCCTGCATCTTAATTTCATCGTTACAACCAACGACCCTTATGATCCTTCAACTATTGTCTTATGTCCGTCTCTCACAAAGTCGAACAGATGCCACCTGCAGGTGATGGCTGCTCAACACACAACAATAGATTGTCACTAAGCCATGGACGTGGTAATAGCGGTGTGGCTTGAATTCATTAATATTTTACTAGCTTTCAGAATACTTATGTACGGCGTCCTGCACTGAACACAAGTACACACTTTATACACAGTTACCTTCTCTTCTATATAACTAAAGGGGGTGTGGCTGTGCTCACCGTTTCCGTTCTGTGTTTTTTGGCCAACCTGAACGGCAGTGATTGTGTGTAGAGCAGAGTGTTGATGGTGTGATAGAAGGAAACAATGGGAAAATCTTGAAGGTGAATCAGTTAAAAATTGTTTCTAGTCCAGCAAAAATACATTACCAAAATGGCTTAGAACACGGCTCATTGGATTTTCATGTTTGATTTATTTTCTACCACATATTTCGGTTGCATTATCTCTAGATTAACCAAATGCGGTTGAGGTCAAATCAGTTCAGTCCTTAGATACTTTTCTTTGTGCTAAGACAAAAGTTTACACCTAATTCATTGGCGCTTTGACTAAAACGAGTTTTTTTATTCACCTCAGTCACAATTGCTGGCAAAAAATATCTCTTCATTTAAAATACTGTTGGCATTGTTAGCATAAAAACAGAAATTTTACAACTAAAACACGAAGACATAGCAAAGGAGCAACAATAGCTGTATCATTAGTTATATAAAATACTTATTATGGTTTTGTTATATTTCTTCAGCCCAATATTAAGTTAGATCAAAGATACTCCAGTCATGACACACCGTCCTTTTTCAAAATATGTAGGACCATATTATCTAAAGTGTCTCTTTTTTCTCTCATTTAAAGCAGCGAATGATTTGACTGGAATTTACTTGGTATTTTCAGCAGATCTGGACCACGTGTAACAACTGGCTTGAGAATTTGAAGAGACAGATATATTAAATTGGTTTATTAGCGTTTGCTTGTTTAGGGTTGTCATGGAATTAAATGATAATCACCTCCATCCATTGTACATTCTAATCTATCAAAAAAAATGCATGCAGCTGCGCGGTCAAAAAGATTTGGTCTGAGTCCGAGAAACGCTGTGGTATTGAACCAAAAACCGTGTGGTTGGAAAGGAAGCATCTTACCACACGGCCACGCTTATTATTATAAAATTCATATACTTATTTTGTCGTGGTAACTTTAGATGATTTTTCAAATAATCGTGGTACCCACACCTATATTTTACAGACAAATCCTACCTCTCTAAATGATTATATATAATCCAAAGAGGATTTTCAAATAATCGCAGTACATTAACCTAAATTTTATAGACAATTAAAAAGAAAAAAATATTTGGAACATAATCTGTTCATATAAAAATGTATAAAATGACGCTCTTTCGAAATGTTGAATATCCTTTTTATTTAAAAAATTGTTAAATCTCATTGAAAGACTCCTTGTTTGTGGAACCAAAAAATATTTTCATGGTACCCTGGGAGTTCTGGTATCCCACTTTGAGAAACATTGGTCTCGACCACAGCTAATTTAACCTCCTCCGCTGCTTACATAGTCGTGAGCTGGACCTTGTAATGAACCTTATTTACAACCAAGTGAAGTGGGCCATTTGAGAGTTAAGCATTCTATGCTTGCTACACACACACACACACACACACACACACACACACACACACACATATGTATATATGAAAGGAACAAAAACGCAGTAGAGTACAATAAAACATTCGGACAGATAGACAATACAAGGCGGACAAGAGAAACAACAATTAGGACAGGCAAAAAAAGACGGGTCATTAGTGGCCTTCTTTCCTCAGTCAAGTCCCAGAAGTCACGACAATTTCGGGCGTATATATATATATATATATATATATATATATATATGGAAGAATGAACTACCTTGTGACAGTAAGGTAGAAGGCCTTATGCCTCGAACAAGCATTCACATTTGTGCTATTGGTTAGCACGAACCACCGAGTCACCAGCTGCAACAGTCTGTCCTAATAACAGATGACAGTTTATTGTTGAATAAAGTAACAAAATTCTGAAATAATTCTGGTGATAAAATATTATTAATAGGAACAAGAGAGTAACGCTGATACAACTATTTGTTTACATAGGTAAAGAAAAAAGAAAAATAAAGAACTGACTTGAGAGACGTGAAAGAGAAAAGATTTGCTAACTTTATATTCAGGTCAACAGATGGCGCCAGTACTTTGGAAGTCATTTTACATTTCAAAGAAAATTGAAATCGATTTAAGGAAACATAACTATTTCTAGAGATACTTTGTGAATAAATGTGGTCATATATTGAAGTAAAGCAAATATCGACTCCTACTTCTTATTTAATTAAATATACAAGTACTAATTAACAGAGGTTGTAAATTTAATAATTTATGGATTCAATTTTAGTTCCATATTTATAAGAGTTTTCCTGAAATTTCCAGATTTAGAACTTTAAAAAAAAAAAAAAAAAACTCGATTTTTCTGTTTCTCTTCAATTCGTTTCTGTTCTTTGAACCCATCACTCCCTGCCTTTCAGATCCAAATAACTAATATAATATATTTGCGAGGGACATTATTTGGCTCCTATATTGCATCATATACTATTAAAATTATATCTAAGTTAGTAAACATTTTGCTTGAATAAGTTATCTTGCTTAGATACTATGGTTGATTCCGAAGATTCGGTAAATGAAACATACAGAAAAATTACCTAAAAAGGCGAGCAGGTGGGTCTATAGGTTTAATTATTCAATCTTTTCTGCTCTAAGCACAAGGCCCGAAATTTTGGGGGAGGGGGCCAGCCGATTAGATCGAACCAGGACACAACTGGTACTAAATTTATCGACCCCGAAAGGATGAAAGGATGAAAGGCAAAATCGACCTCGGCGGCATTTGAACTCAGAACGTAAAGATAGACGAAATACCGCTAAGCATTTCGCCCGGCGTGCTAACGATTCTGCCAGCTCGCCGCCTTGATTTCTTTGATACAAGATGGATAGTTGCACACCAGCTAACTTATGCAACAACTAATCACAGCATGAACACAAATTGAAAGACAAGACTGGCCAAGAACGTGTGGTAGTTTGGTAAGAAGCATAGTCGGAGTTTCTTGTTAAAGGTCGACGTAATCAGCCAGGGCAAAAAGCGAGACACTAAACTACGATATTTTGCTTGAATTTTTTTGTAACTAGTTTGATTGGTTATATGTGATTGGAAAATGTGTTTAAATTGAACAATGGCAGTCACTCGTAAATATCTTAACCTTTTTATCCTGTCATGCAAAGAGAACAACAGCTGTTAATATAACTCACAAGAATTGTTATTTAGCAAGGAATTGGCAAAGAACTTGAAATATTCAATGTTATTTACTTATGTTTTCTTACTAAATTTACCATGGACTTTTCTTTTGCATTGAACTCTTGTAATTTTTACTTTATGTCTTTGAGTGCGAATATGTCTAACAATGTCGGATGCAATTACGTTTATTACACCGTACTTTTTAAAATCGTATTTTTAGTTCATAGAATAAA
This sequence comes from Octopus bimaculoides, assembly GCF_046866305.1. Lineage (NCBI taxonomy): Eukaryota > Metazoa > Mollusca > Cephalopoda > Octopoda > Octopodidae > Octopus > Octopus bimaculoides. The sequence continues at coordinate 97,438,424 of NC_142935.1, forward strand.
ATTTGCTCTAAAAAAATAATCTCCCGTAGACATTGGACAAAATAATAATAGAAGCAGAAATTTCGAACATAGAGCGTATGAGAATAACGTTAAGGACTGAAGGAATCGAAAACGAGCACCATTGGCGAATGTTTGCATAATCTATTACACAAGAATTACTATAGGATTCTAAGAGTTCACCTGTAATGGAATGTACCAGGATAACCAATTATCTGTTTTATGAAGGCGATTATTATCAGAAATCTCTACTCAACACGTTATGAATCATTTAACGATTAATATTACTTTTGTCATTTTCCCGCTTTGCACTGCAGATATCTCTGACCATGTCTTCGATTATTTATGCTTCTCCGCAGCTTGCTGGAGTAGTAAGTGGTTATATACAAACAAACAAATTCAGTATTTGTCATTTCATGCTTCTCATACGTTGTGCTATTCCCCCACCCCCGTTTTGTGTCCCCACATGTAATGTATTGTCCCCTCTGTGTTCGCCCGTTGGTGAGTAATAAAAAGATTAGGAAGTTGGTGTTGCCTTGGTGGAAGTTTGAGCTCTCTGAGTGCTCTTGTTATTATTATTTTTTTTGTTATAAGCTACTGGCAAGAAATATCGTTTTTAATGGAGTGTGAAGACCATTCTCTTTATGCTGTAAGTTTAAATGCCACCCATGTTGAAAGTTGTTCCTAATCCTCCATGGTTCAGTTAGAAAGGTACCAGTAGTGTATTGGAGTCGATCTATTCAACTGCATTCTTTGCTTTGTAGAAAAAAAAAGAGAAATTTACCATTAATATAGGCGAAAGTCTCCTTCGAGAGGGGTCAGTGTATGAAGATAGATCTATAGATGCGAAACTGAAATGGCATGAAAACCGCAGTTATTGTTCCCATTCTTTCAAAATGAAGATACCAATTAGCTAATGAAGGAGTTTCAAACGATCACTCAGTTTAAAAACAAATGAACTATTCTTGGTATCCCATTCTTCCGTCTTTACCATTGTAGGATATATCAGATGACATCACTCTAGATCTGCTTCAATAGCCAGGCTAGCAATGATGAGAGTGTCTTAGAGCATAAAAAATGTTCTATGAAGGTTGGCCGATTTCGAAATAACAATCAAAATTTCAGAAAAATAACTAAGACATCTATACTGTATTCGTGTCACCCAATAAGGACTTCATTGTGTCTTTCGACAAGACAATGCTTCTCGGCTAAAGTTCCAAGTTTGTTTAAGAATTCATTTTTAAAATCATAACGAAATACAAGTGTAGAAAAAAAAATTCTGATAACATGCTGATCTTCAAACGTATGTTTGTTTGGAGAGATGAGATGAATGTAGATAATATTGCCATTGATGGAGTGCAGATTTCGAAGCCTGTCATAATCGACATGGATTTCAAAGTAAAATACAAGCGAAGTGAGTATATATTTATATTCCATGTTTTAAAGAAAAGGCATTAGTGATGAGCATATTACAGTTAGATCATAACAAAACGGCAGCAGTTCAAATAGGCAGAAGTTATGTTAAAACCTGCAAAATTCTTTTGAATATAAAGTGAACACTAAATTTTATGTTCTAATAATGATTTTCTTTCATTTTTTTTCTTTTGACGTTTGCCAAATGTTCAACGATAATCGTCGATGTTTATAATGTCGGCCTAACTTGAATGATTTTTGTGAAATTTTTCATAGATTTGAAGCATTAGTGGCTGTCTCGATTTTAAAGAGGCGTTTTTATTTATTACTTAATGCACAACTTTTTCAATTATATTTTATTATTGTTGTCCATTTTGTTCTTATTGGGAGAAAAATTCACTCTTACTGCAATTTTCGATGTAGTTTCATTTAATTTTATTGACGCATCAGTGAAATTTCTGCAACTTAATATTTTAACACTGTTTTAAGCATTCCCCCCACCTTCCAACCATTAAATTATTCCTTTTCCTCTTTTATTCAACAGTATACTGCTGTGTATACGTGTTAATTTGTTGAACTTTTGATGGTTTTTTACGTTAAGCAATAATCTCATCTCAAGTGCATTATTAAATTCAACAACGCATCATCATTCGACTGGTTATAGGTTGCGCTCGTGGCGATATTTAAAACTATCTATTTTACACTTGCCTTTTATACATTAAAACTTAAATTACGATCAATTTGTTGGGGAAAAGGAGCTTATGAAATATAGGTAATTAAATGCCAGCTTTACGATGAAACCTTACCAGATCACTTTCAGCCATAATTTTCAGATTTTTCGTTGGTCGGCTGAAAGGTTTCAAATGAAATTTTAGTCATCTTCTTTTTCTATCTATCTATCTATCTATCTATCTATCTATCTATCTATCTATCTATCTATCTATCTATCTATCTATCCTCACCTCTTTATATGTCAATCTAGTTTGAGTATTATGTATGAACAAATATGACCGGTGGTTCCTTTCGCCTCTCTATTGATTGACACTATACTCTGATGATTTACATCCAAAGAATTGTGAGTAATTTAATTACAAAAATCCTACAAGGAAATAATTTTATTAGAAAAAAAAAATTAGCATATTGTTTAAGCCTATCATGTCTGCAACTTTCGTTCTATATACATTTATACACTCACATACGCGCACAATAGTCATTTTTGATGTCTGTACATCATAAAAAGTAACCAAGAGACGTTGAAGCATGCCTCGCGTTGCGCTGAGGTTTCTGTCTCATCTCCCGACCCATGCTCACACACAGCGTTGCCTTGACACGTGACTTGATCTTCGAGAAGAAGCTAACGATAACTCAACATTATTTATTGGTGTATTTTTCTCTTTTTGTCTGTTTTGGTATTGGAGAACTGGACCGGGCAAATTTTGCATTTTACTTCAGATGCATGCACCCAACTATGTATGTATAAAACAGCAGACTCGTTGAGTCATTAAAGACTCGATGTATTTATTTCGAGTCTGAGTTTCTCTCGGAGGATTCAGCAGGATTTTAGCAAAGCGTTTTCACCAAGAGTCCTCACTATGTTTCACGGCTGGTACCAGACATTCAGCCTTAAATGCTTCCCCAACTCTGCGACGCATGAAAGTTGCACCAGATGTACTGAAATCCTGTCTCCAAGTTAAACAGTTAATCGACAGAATAAAGTTTCGTTCGTTTTATTGTTATATTAACCTTGGCTGAATGTTGTTAGCTTTCCTTTTCAAGTCCATTCGATAGCGCTAGGGATAAAGTCAAAAGTAGAATGGTCCTATTAGCATTTTTATGATAAGTTAAGTTATTCCCCGCTGGAGCCAAACCCGACTGGAGGAGGTAGCAAAACACTCATCATTTTTATTAGTAAGTCTCTATTTTCAGCGGCGGTCCGTTCTACCCCTAAGAATTAATTTACATTCTGGACTGAGAGTTAAATTCTTGATTTTCCGCACGGTATTAAGAGATACGAAACGACGAATCTCCCCTGGCTATTTTTGAATGCGATTTGATACTCTGTCTCCCATAACATAAGGTATTAGCATATAAGTTACGGTGGTGAGCTGGCAGAATCGTTTGTATTCCAGTCAAACTGCTAATTGGGATTTTACGTTCTGAGTTCAAATCTCTCCGAGGTCAACTTTACCGTTTTTTTGTGTGTGGTGGTGGGGGAATCCATCAAATAAGTGCCAGTAATTGATTTGACCTCTTCCAAAATTGCTGGCCTTGTTCCAAAATTTGAACCCAATATTAGTATTTTAGTTACTAATATAAAAATATTCCCGTTTGTGAATTACAAAAAAAAATAAAAGGGCAGCAAATTTGACCCGTTGCATGACATTACTGTGATGGAAGAAAATAATTCATATTAAAAAAAAACAGTTGAAATATATTTAAGCAATGTTCCACTAGAAAATACTTTTTTTTCTTTGCACGAGAACAATTTTTGTTGGTGGTGGATTATGTAAATGTCTTAATTTCATTCTACTGCACAAGTTTCATGTAATCTCGACATATTGGTTTTAAATTTTGGCTCGAGGCCAGCAATTTCGGCGATGGGGAGCGGATTAAATTCATTCAAATTCCACCGAGGTTGACATTGCCTTTCATCCTTTCGGGATGTACCAGTTGCGTACTGGGTCGATCCAATCGATTGCCCACCCTCTCCCAAAATTTCGGGCCTTGTGTCTAGAGTAGAAAAGAATATTGGAACTTGCAAAGTATTAATGAGATAGATACTAGTTCTTTAAATCCTCCCCCCACCACCACTACCAAAAAAAGAAAAACACCCGCCATTAGGACGTCTCTGTCAGTTGCGATGATGAAATGGCGAAATCTTTCACAGACTAAACTAGTTAATGAAAGTGTTTGTGTTTGGAACTTTACAGGTTTCCACTCCACGTTTAAAATAATGGTATGCCCAGGGCTGCGAATATAAAGTGATCGGATATAATCGATTGACTCGACTTTAATGTTTCATCGGAATTAATCAAATTATCGATTTTTGATCGGTGCAAAGCAAAGTCTAACTGGGTTCGAACACGGCACCCAATGAAATATAACTAAATACTGTGAATCCAGCATTCGCACTATTCCAATCATTCATCTACCGCTTCGTCTCTTGAGAATATTTAGCAAAAGAAAAAAAAAAAGAGAGCCTGTGCTGTAGAGTGGGAAGCGAGAGTAAAAAAAAACAGGAAAGTACTGAGAGGTGGAGAAAGAAGGAAAGAGACTTGCAATGCAATAAGATAATAAGAGATATTTATTCAAATGAGAAGACCATGCTATTGTTATTCACAATGATGTTTTCGTTAACGAGAATTGCACGTGATACTCACAATGTCCACGCGAGTTGTTTCTCTTAGTCGTCAACTGAAAATATGGCGCTGGTGTCGTGCGCCAATGACTGTATGTCTCCCATTCGTTGACTAGACACTGAAAGCCACAACTTACTCCAAGTCATAGACTGAACAGCAACATTTAAAACAAGAACAACAACGTTGTAAACAAGCAAAATAATAACAGCAATAATGAAACAAAATCTACAACATAAGAAAACTAATAAAGATAAAAGGTGGGAAAGAGTGAGATAGAGTGAAGACATAACATAGATCGTTTGTTACTTTATGTTTTGTTTTGTTTTTATTTGTGATGGTGTTATTGTTTTCCTTTATCTTACTATGATTTGCATAAATCTGCCATAAAAACGACTTAAGAAATTAATTTATCTTTTGCTTGCAAGCAGTTTCAGCGTCACTCAAGTTGTCATCATCACTCAGGAATGATAGCGGTTGGTTTGTAATGGTGGGTGAACAGACGATTCTTTTATAGGATGGTAGGGAATGTTCAGCAACAACGTACTTACTACACACACACACACACACACACACACACACACACACGCACACACACACACGCATGCGCACACGTAAATACACTTTCCTCTTATCGGCTGCTAATTTTTTATTCACTAAAACACTAGTAAATAAACTATTCCACTCATGAGACGGGAGTACTAGCTGATTGGTAGACTTTCAGAGTAGCTCTCACTACCTCATGGAGAAGGGAAAATGGCTAAGGAAATTGATGATTGCTTAATAGCTTATTCAGTAACCCTTCAGAAAAAAATAATTAGCTGCCGATAACAGGCAGCTATCTATCTATCTATCTATCTATCTATCTATCTATCTATCTATCTATCTATCTATCTATCTATTTATTTATCTATCTATCTATCTATCTATCTATCTATCTATCTATCTATCTATCTATCTATCTATCTATCTATCTATCTATCTCTCTCTCTATCTATTTATCTATCTATCTATCTATCTACACACACACACGTATATATACTCACAGACGCGCAATACACACACACACACACAAACACACCCACATACCGTCACATATATGACGCGTAATTTTGTATTTTTTCCCGATAAAAGAAACCAGAGCACACAGCACGTCTTGTAGAGTAAATAATTTGATTAGAATATAGATGATTCACATATTGATTGTAATATCTTAGACATATACATAATAACATAATAGATGTACAACTCATTAGAAGCATGCGATTCGAATGAGGGCTGAATCGTTAAACACTCACCATTCTCCACTTGCATGCTTGGCAGTTTTTCATAGTCTGGTGCATGATATAATATCAGTAGAAGGAATAACACATTACACGTTTGTACATACATGCATATACAGGCACACATGAACGGACTTGCATACACACACACACACACACACACACACACACACACATGCATATGCATATATAAAAAACACATAAAACATGCATACATATCAGGTCATCCCATAAGTTCTGTCCGTTTTTACCTTTTTTTAAATTGAATGAAATTTAATAGTATTTTAGAATGTCTAATGGAATTTAAAATTATTTTTATGCATTTGTGTTCATTTAACCTAATTAAATATTATTTTACAGAATAATAGAATTAAAATTTGTTTGATTGAAACCCTTTCTAACATGAAAGTATCCAAAGAGCATTTAAGGCACATAATGCTTTATGAGTACAAAAAAGGAAACTCTGCAGCCGAATCGACTCGAAACATACACTCAGTTTATGGGGGAAAATGCTTGAACGAAAGAACGTGCAGGAGATGGTTTGCAAAATTCAGAAGTGGAGATTTCAGCCTTGAAGATAAAGATCGAACAGGACGTCTTGAGTTTGATGATAAGCTCCTTGAGGCATTACTTGAAGAAAATCCTGCATTATCAGTTGAAGAATTGGCAATAAAGCTTAGTTCAAACCATACAACTGTTCATCGTCATCTTCAACAGCTTGGAAAGGCTCCTAAACTTGGAAAATGGGTGCCTCATGAATTGTCCGAAAGCAACCGCTAATCTTGAGTTGACATCTGTTCTTCTATCCATTCTCGCGAACTCATTTCACCCTTTTTGGATAGACTTGTGACTGGTGACGAAAAATGGATCTTCTATCGAAATGTTAAATGTCGTAAACAGTGACTTGGTAAAAGGGGAAAAGCTCAACCACAACTGAGAAGGGAACTTCCTGGAAAAAAGGTTCTTCTCTCTATCTGGTTGGATTGCAAAGGAGTAATTCACTTTGAATTCTTACCACCCAATGCAACAATCAATACTCAAGTCTACTGTCAGCAATTAGAGCGTTTGAACCAAGCTTTGAAGAAAAAAAGACCCGCTTTAGTGAATCGAAAAGGAGTGATGTTTCATCAGAACAATGCGCGACTCCACACTGCAAAGATCACATCACAGAAGATCGAAGAACTTGGTTGGGGAAAAATTCCTCATCCCCCTGATTCTTCCGACCATTCTCCTTCAAATTAGACTAGGCTGTCCCGTTCTGCCTCAGTTTTTGGGAATAGCTTCAGGTTGTCCATGAATAACAAGTAATTCAGTTTTCCCTAACCTCTTCCCAGATCATATCACAACTTTGTTTTCTGTAGTATTTCACTCGAGGGAATCATTCCCAGAACGAATATCAGTGGGGACACACTCTTCCCTTGGAAAATTCCCCTCTTGATTTTCATTTCTCCTTGTACTTGCTTCTTTGCTGTCAATTCCGTTCTCCAGCATTTCATGCTATTTCGTATAAGGCTTCTCATATTCTCTACTACTCCATACATTTCCATTGTTCTTATTATCCAGGAGTGTGATATCATAACGTATATCTTCTTCTTCTTCTTCTTCTTCTTCTTCTTCTTCTTCTTCTTCTTCTTCTTCTTCTTCTTCTTCTTCTTCTTCTTCTTCTTCTTCTTATTATTATTATTATTATTATTATTATTATTATTATTATTATTATTATTATTATTATTATTATTATTATTAGTAGTAGTAGTAGTAGTTGTAGTAATACCAATAGTAGTAGTAATACAGCGAGTTGGCAGTATCCTTAGCACGCCAGGCTAAATGTTTAGCGGCATTTCGTCCGCCCCCGCGTTCTTAGTTCCGATTCTGTGAGACCGACTTTTATCGGGGTCGATAAAATACGTACCAGTTGAGCACTAGGGGTCGATGTAATCGGCTATCCTCTTTCCCCAAATTGCTGGCCTTATGCCAGAATGTGGAATTATTACTATTATTATTATTATTATTGTTATTATTATTATTATTGTTATTATTATTATTATTATTATTACAGTTCTAGTTCTGTATGATTAAATTTAGTTGTTCGTTTAGGAAAAATATTTTCAACATTATTTAACTGTCATTCATTGTTTTACGATTAAACATTTTCTGGTAGACGGGATTTAAGAGGAAGTGTGCGTCGATGAGAACTTAAAAAATCATTGACCTATTGATAGTAGAGTGGGGTAAGTCAATCAAAGTTGTGGTTTCACTTGTTATTTGTGATTCCTTGTTTGCGATTGAATCATATTATCTAAGCCGCTATTCTTTGACAATCCATAGGTCTGAGATTATCTATTAGTTAACAATTTGACGAGAGAGAAAGGCTGGACGTCCTCCTCAGCTCTCTTACATTATAAGTCCGCTGCAAGACAAGAATTGCACTCTTTGGAACTAAAAGCAAATACTAAGCCAATCGTCATGGTTGTAGGAATATCAGGTGCATTAGCAGCAAGGAAATATTTACATATCCGTAATTTCCTCACTTGCTTGTGCATATGGGGTATGTATAATTATTGTCGGGTGCAGCCACGGTTGCCTGAGCATCTGATCTGCCGCATCAAACATTGCTGATGCTTTTCAAAAAGTGTCTAAGAAGAGGAGTTTGGGGGTATGTTCGAAAACTAGGAGTGAAAAAATTATGCTCACACACACGTACGCACACACACACGCACGCACACACACACGCACAGAAACGCACGCACGCGCACACACAAACGCCCTCTTTCTTTCTTTCTTTCTTTCTCTCTCTTTCTCTCTACTGAAAAGAATAGAGTAATAAATAAACATTAATGTGTATGTGAATGTGTGAGTATCTCTGTATGCGCGTAAGATATGAATATGCATATATGTGAATACATAATATTTATAGATGTATATGTGCATCTATATATACTTACATATGCATAAACATGCATGTATATACATACAAATGCATTATATATACATATATATATATGAATGCATATATACATGCTCACATGCACATATACATACATATATAATTATATACACAATAGATACAGACGCACACATACGCAAGTATGTATGTATATAGACATAAATTCTTAAGCGCACATCTCTGTCTGGTGTAGATAGAAACTCAATAGATTAAGTTTATAAATAAACTAAATGTTTAAATGTTTCTTCGACTTCGTTTATGACGTCATAAGGGACTTAACTAAAGGAAGTACTTTTATTGTTTCTTTTTTTTATTCGTATCAAGTTTCCGGCAACAAAAACTCTATGCAGTCACCAGGAGGTAAGAAATGTTCAAATATGGAAACTTCGTTTCTTATTAGTCATTCTTTATTTTTCAATCATTTCTTTCTAAATGGATTTTTCCTTTTTGTAATGTTTATATGATTTTCAAGGAACTAAATACTTTATGAAGAAGATTAGGTTTCTAACCTTTTAGAAGATGAAATTTAGGAATTGTCTGACTTCATACATAAACATTCTCGGCTAAATAATATTTTTAACCGAAAAAGTGAGAAAGAAAAGGAGAGGATCCGCATTCCTGTTATAGCTTGTCTTTCTCTGTCGCTATCACTCCCTCACACACACACACACACACACACACACACACACACACACACACACACACTCTCTCTCTCTCTCTCTCTCTCTCTCTTTTTCCCACCTCTTCCCATCTCTCATTTGTAGCAAACATTACATGCATTACGTTTATCCGAAGACTTCCATTTTCAGTAGATTATGAAAACATTTTCTATAGTGTATGATAGCAAAAGGTACTTCTTATGAATGCTGTTTAACTTAACCCCACAAATTCTACCCCGAATGAACTATACGCATCCAGCAAATAACCACCTTTCAAAAATAGTGATAAAAGCATCTAAGCATCTTAATTCAGCCATATTTTGAAGCTTCCGGAGTTGTAGTGGTTTAACAGTCTCTCTTAATGTCTGACTGTCGTACATTAATCCCAAACTGGATCATCTGGCATTCACCTTCCATGAAAATGTACCAGTAATATTCTTCGAACATATCGCTTAAGTATATTTATTATCTTACATGATCCAATCCAACGAAATCCCAACGTTTTGCTTGTTAATTTAAAACGAAACTCACTGCCTTTGATTTTCAGTAGATTATGAAAACATTTTCTATAGTGTATGATAGCAAAAGATAGTCCGGGTCTCCACAACTAATCACCCGAATGGTCAATTTAAAATATCGATTAAATAAGTATTCGATGTTTCAGTCAGATAAAATCTTCTGTATTTGGTGTATCTTCTTCAGAGAAATTATTCTATATATCAAATTATCCTCTTACTTTAGATAAGGCTGTGCATGTTGGCGGTTTTCTCTTATCGATAAGGCTTAGTAAGACTTTAGGTCACTGCAACTGATGTTGTAGTGGCTTATTATTGAGAATCAGACGTAAGTATAAACAGCGAATGTATGTATGTATTGCGTATGTGTGTGTACATATTTGCATGTTTGTGTGTGTGCGTGCGTGTGAGTGTGTGCAAACGAGGTTAAAAGATCAAGTACATTGACCGAAATACATGTGTGAGATCAGTTCAACACAGTATGACATATTTCTATATTTCTATAAGAGGATTAACTACCAATACACGGAAGTGATCGTAGGCAACACGGAGCAGGAGGTAAGGTTCCACAAGTTGAAATTTTGCCGCTAGAGTGTGCTAAATGAAGGGCCATTATCACAGTGTTCAAGTATTTCAGTGGGTTCTCTAATTCTATTGGTACCCACTCACATCATGTCACATCGCTAGTTAATACCGTTATGGTATTTTCGGACAACTGCTTATGAGGTGGGTGAGATCTTCAGTGTGAACTCCACAAAGTCTGCATCGGTTGTCACATTTTACAGCTTTTCCTGCATCTCTATCCCTTTTGGGCATCAGGTACTTGGTTGATATTTGCTGTTCCTGGATTGCAAACGCATACCCTTCAAAGTGAGAGGTAGTAATCCGGCTATTGGTCCATGGTAGACTACTTTGATGATTGATGTTACTATCATCTCGGAGTTTTCTACTAACATATCCAAGCATAGTCTTCTGCTCATATACGCTCATCCTTTCATCTGATGATACATTGCGGTAGCGTCGTGCGACTTTTTGGGCATGTATTCTAGGTTATCAAAGAGTGTTGCTCAAGGAGCTGCCTTCGAAGTCTTATGATGTTATCAGCTTCATGTATGCACACTTAGTCCAGGGATGCACTTCGACGCTTGATGATTAAAAGATGTTGCCGAAGGGATATGATGTGACAGTCAAAGGCATTTTGGATCGATGTTAAGCTTCTGCCGCTTTGTTTTCCTTTTAGGTAGAGGCGGTCTACGTCACTGTTTATGTGGAAATTATGTGTACTTGTTAGTACTTTTCGGATTTTCGCATCAATGGCTCGAATCTTATCAAGCGTATAATCAAGCAGCCCAAATGTTGGTATGTGTACTGGCACTACAAGCACATTCTGGGCCACTGTTTTATCGAATGCAGTGAGTTTTGAGGTCCAACATTCCTTATTCGACTGTATGCATGTATGTATGCATATATGTAAATACATATGTATGTATTATACATGTATGTATATGTATGTGTGTGCAATGCTGGCGACCTGGCCGAGATTGGTGAAGCCAAGGCATGTGTCGTAGCGGCGCTCTACGTCCCGTTTCTCATCGCTTTCAGCCACACCCAGTTAGAGGTTTTCTTAGTAGCCCCTACGTTGTTCTTGAGGTTTCTTCTGCTAATTCCTTTTAAGAATGGGTTATATATATATATATATATATATATATATATATATATATATATATATATATATATATATATGTATGTGTGTGTGTGTGTGTGTGTGTGTGTGTGTGTGTGTGTGTGTGTGTGTGTGTATGCATGCATTTATGTATGTATTTATGTATGTATGAATGTATGTATGAATGCATGTATGTATGTATATATATGAATGTATGTATGTATATATATATGAATGTATGTATGTATATATATATATATATATATATATATATGTAGAGAGAGAGAGAGAGAGAGAGAGAGAGAGAAAGAGAGAGAGAGAGAGAGAAAGAGGGATATAGATATGTATATATATACAAGTGTGTGTGTGCATGTATGAATGCATATATATATATATATGTATATATACGTATAAATATATGTATGAGCGTGCATGTGTGTGTATGTATGCATGTGTATTCAGCTCTGTGTGATCTTATTTTGTGTCTTAGAAACCATCGCTTAAACATCTACAAACCACCATTAGCATCAGGAAATACTTTACAAGTTTATCACTGTCATCACAAACTATGAGGCCCACCCCATTACAGTAATTGTTACTTTTTTTTTTCTCCAGAAATTCCACTACTTCTCTAAAAGAATAAGTAAAAAACAAAAAAAGAAAGAATAGAGAAAACGCAACAAATGGAACTCTTCGATAATTTACCATCATCAACGATTGTAGCATTAGTAATAAATTATTAACTTTGCTTTTATAATTAGTATGCATCGTAAATTTTTGCGTGCCCGAATTCTCTAAACACATTAGCAATATTCCCTGGTGGAATTTTAACAAAATTTGATGATTAATGAGTTAAATTTGCATAATGTAACTTGGACTTGAGGGACCGAAGCGTAACTACATTTCACATAGACTAGCAAGTGGAAGAAACAACTAGAGTAAACATTTTGATAAATAAAAGAGAAGTGATAGTTGCTTTGTTCATTTAAACTTCGATAAAAATGACTGATGATGCCATTTTTTTAAAACAAAATTCTTTAGTTTTAACCAAGAAAATTTTTCAAGTTATTTATTTTTCATGTCGATAAAAGTATTGTGTCGATTTTACATGGTACGAATAAGGTCTGTAAGGAAATAAATATCTCTTGAAGAAATACCATTCGTTACTCTGAATATATTTATTTCCGTTCCAATATATTCTTCGATAGGGTTCCTATTAAACAAATATTTAAATGTAAAATATAATTAATGACGAAATTATTATAGCTGCAGTTCGGTTCGGTGATTTACCAAACCAATAGAACCAGTCATAAAATATAATAAAGAATGTACCCATGGATGGATTAAATTCGTTTCACAGCTAAAGTGTCAGGGTGTATCGAAATTTAATTATAATTATGCAGTAATGAAAAAAATCAATATTCGTCTGTAGATTTTGACTAATAACAATGATAGTAATATTAACTAAAGCCGAATATTACTGGAGTTATTTCAGTTGGTACGGGAGATAACTCTAGATATATTTTATTTAAAACTCATCAGCAAAACATGAATTTCATTCTATTTGCTCAAATATTGACTAAAGAATCGCTGTGTAAATATACAAGACTACACACTGTTTAGAGCAGATGTGTAAAATTGAACTCTCCGATCAGGAGGTTTTCTTTGTACATGTTTGATTCTGGGTTCCATCCCAATGCGCGGCACCATGGTTGTATGCCTCCTTCTGTTTCCCTGTGACGACCAATTCCTATGCTAGCTATTTCTTAGACAGAAACTAGAAATTACACACACACTACCGTCAAACTTGCTGCCCTCATACACACACAGAGGCACACACAGTCACACACACACACACACACACACACACACACACACACACCAACTTCTCGAGGCATTTTAACAATTTAGTAAAATCTTACCAATTTCGTTAAATTCTTTTCTCAAAATTAAAAACCTTTTGTTTCATTTTGGAATTTCAGAAATTGTTGCTTTCTTTGTTTCTTCCGAAAAGAATTTCCCTGCCATAAGTTTCAACTTCATTATCATCGAAACAGGTCACTAAAATTTCTAAATAGTTCTCAAATGTTTTATTTTCTCGATCCTGAAAGGTGAAAGGTAATGTTCACCTCAGCGGGATTTGAACTCGAGACATAAAGAGACGGAAAATATAGCGCAAGACATTTTCTCACGATTGTACCATCCGATTCTACCACCCGATTAATCGATTAATAATCCTTTCTACTATAGGCGAAAGGCTTGAAACACTGCGGGAGGGGACTTGTTGATTACATCGACCCCAGTGTTCAACTGGTACTTATTTTATCGATCCCGAAAAGATAAATGGCAAAGTCGACATCGACGGAATTTGAAAATAAAACGTAAAAGTCTGGGAGAAATATCATTAAGCGGTTTTTATGCACCGTTTATATTCTTTTCTACTCAAGGCACAGGCCCGAAATTTTTGGTGAGGGGTCCAGTCGATTAGATCGATCCCAGTACAGAACTGGTACTTAATTTATCCACCCTTATATATTCTGTCGGCTCACTGCCTTAATAATTACAATAATCATTTCTATTGTGGGCACAAGTTTTGAAATTTTGCCGGATGGGCAGTAGATTACATCAACTGGTATTTATTTCATCGACCCCGAAATAGTGAAAAGCAAAGTCGACATCGGCAGAATTTGAACTCAGAACGTAACGACGGACGAAATGTCGCTAAGCATTTCGCCCGGGTGCTAAAAATTCTGCCAGCTCGCTGCCCGCATAATAATAATAATAATGAAAATAATGGTTTCAAATTTTGGCACAAGGCCAGCAATTTCAGGGAGGAGCTAAGTCAACTGCATTGACCATAGTACTCAGCTGGTACTTATTTTATCGATCTCCGAATGGATGAAAGGCAAATTCGACCTCGGCGGAATTTGAACTCAGAACATAAAGACAGACGAAACGCTGCTAAGTATTTTGCCCGTCTGCCAGCTCACAGTCTAAATAATAATAATAATAATAATAATAATAATAATAATAATAAATGCCATGATGCAGTACCAGGCACTGGCTCTCATGGTTTCTGATCTTAACTGATTGGAAGTGTTATCATGTACATTGTTTTGTCTTGGTATAAAAGATGGGCCACAGCAAATATTCTGCTCAATACTCCAGATTTGCTTGTCAATTGTTTGACCTTAACCATTTGAGCATGTCCTTTGGTGGCTGACGATATGTGCATCTTTGATCATGAGCAGAAGTAGTGAGGGAGCATCATAACCATGTGTTGAGAGAAATTCTTTGGGGTTTGAATAATTCACCCTTGGAAACAACCTTAAACAACCCTTGTTCGAGGACCATTTACGCGGGATGGGCTACTCAACCCGAGGAAATTGTAATTGGGCTCCCACCTGCAAGGTCATACGCTGTTTATTTTGATATGAGATCACTCTGTCGCGCACATATGGTTGTGATGCATGTGCCTGGTGTACCCTTATAAGACGGGTAGTCATGATGGGTATACTGAGCTTCATATATTTGTACTCAGTACCACTTTGATGGCATCCACTGTTCTCTCACTCAATAATAATAATAAGAGGAAGAAGAAGGAGAAGAGGAAGAGGGGAAGGCAGGAATGATAGCGGGGTATGTTCTATATGTAAGAAAGCTGAATCGTTGCCCCATAATTTACCCGTACCAACAGATAAAGATCAATGAATGAAACGGAAAATGTCAGGAAATCCTGTCAGACAACTACTTCAGGAAAAGTGTATAAAATTTATTGATATTTACTCCATAAAAAATATAACAACAAGTTTTTATAGAATCTAGCTTTCTAAAATTATTAGTAAATATGACTATAAAAGAACAGTCCATATCAACAGAAGACTAGCTTCAAACACAAAATATATCAAATAATTCAAATAAAAATTGCACTATTGAAGCTAATTCAAAGTACCCATTCCCCAATTAAGGATAATAGGTATTAGGGAAAATGTACGAAAAATCAGGTTATCGACTTCAACCACAAATTCTTCCGCAAATTTAAGATATATAGAAATCTCGCTTTATGAGACGCTATCGTACGTTAAATTCAAATTACGATGAAAGTAAACAAACAAACGAAGTTTGCTTTTTAGAAGCGTTGAGATGTCTTAGAAAGTTAAAGAAGTGATTTTAAATTCTCAATCACAGGATAATGCTAATAATATAGCCTGAACAGGATAAACTACCACTATTTTGCAGAAAAAAAGTGGCAATGGTGGTAATTAATTAAAGCGGCGAGTTGGCAGAAACGTTAGCACGCAGGGCGAAATGCTTTGCAGTAATTCGTCTGCCGTTACGTTCTGAGTTCAAATTCCACCGAAGTCGACTTTGCCTTTCATCCTTTCGGGGTCGATAAATTAAGTACCAGTTACGCACTGGGATCGATGTAATCGACATAGTCCCTTTGTCTGTCCTTGTTTGTGCCCCACTTTGTTTAGCCCTTTGTGGGCAATAAAGTAATAAGAAACGTAAGCGTGCCGGGCGACATGCTTAGCGGTGTTTCGTTTGTCTTTGTGTTCTGTGTTCAAATTCCGCCGAGGTTGACTTTGCTTTTCATCCTTTCGGTGTCGATACATTAAGTACCAGTTGCGTACTGGGGTCGATCTAATCCCAAAATTTCGGGCTTTGTGCCTAGAGTATAAAAGAATGGTGGTAATGAATTTCTCTCTCACACTGATGACTTTCTTGGGGAGGACGGCGTTTTTCTTGCTGCCGCCTTGCTTCTCTGTCTCACACATCGTCACTCCTGTTGTTTTTACTGTTTTGTTACTGTTTTGGTTACTTCTACTGCTGTGGAGTTCTGTGGTGGTGGAAGATAGCGATAAGGAAGAGTTATTTTTAATCCTATTTTTGGTAAAAGTCTATGAAATAAAATAAACTTGCCCTTTAAAAAGTATTTCCATGACAAAAAAAAAAAAAAAGAAAAATTAGTAAAATAAAATTGTGTTAGAAAAATCTTGGAAACTTTTGCAGTCCAGGCACTAACAGCAAAATCCATAAGAAAAACATTTTTTCGAGCTGACATTGACTGCAAGAAGAAGAGGAACGACGACAACAACAACAACAACAACAACAACAGCATACAACCTATAACACGTTGAATGATTGTTGGAAAAGACGGCTTGCTATTGGTGGTCATCTGGAAGATCTCCTGTATCTGGAGGCCAGTATTATTGTCTATATCAGTGGTTCTCAACAGGGTTCCATATAAAATTTTGTCGTTAAAATTTATATGCAATAGATTGGTTTATATTTCTTCAATTCACGAAATATTTAAATTATTTTCTAATATAATTCTTCAGTATATCTAATTATTAAAAAAACCAAAAAAAAACCAATAGGCTTTTTTAAAACATCGAATGGCTATGAGGGTCCAGTAAAGTAAAAATAGGAAATTAGATTGATCCATAGGGCAAAAAAAATGGCTAAAAGGCACAGTATATTGTTTAAAGTACATACTTGGACCGTTTTAGTATTGGAGCATTTCCCCATTAAAACTGCTAAAAAAATATTATCAAATGTTGTGTAATAAAGCTACTCAGGTGAAGGCTCGTGGAGCAGTGGTCAATGTGTTGTACTCGCGATTGCTAGATCGTGAGTTCGATTCCCAGACCAGGAGGTGCATTGTGTTCTTGAGCAAAACACTTCATTTCACTCTTCTCCAGACTACTCAGCTGTAAATAATAACCCTGCGATGGACCAAGGTCCCTTCCAGGGAACCGGAAAACCAGCCTTATGCTTCTTACGGAGTAATGTAGACTAACCGAAGCAACTTAAGGAAACAAAAATAAAAAAAAACTATTTCTTTCGCTTTAAGCAATTTGTTTTTATTAGAAAAAGAAGTCTGAGCAATATACTCATTTCTAGTATTTACCAGCTTCAGTAAGATTTGAACCCACAATAAGTAAACAATTAAAAACTGTAATACATTTCTTTTTAATTTCTTTCTGTGCTGCAGCCTTTCATATGTTTTCATGACGTATGAAATGAATCGGATCGACTACAGCATACATCATACACCAGCTTGTATTTCAACTTCTCAGGAGAGATGAACTGAAAAGCCAATCTCAGAATAACTCGAAATTAGAACTTTTATGAATGAAACACCGTATTCCATTTGACACCCAAGCCTTTATCATACCATGCCGTGTATCTATTTTCTTGATGTTAACACCAGCTTTATATTCAGATTGTTTCATTGCTAACAGATTTTTATATTTGTTTTGTTTAGGTTAAGTTTGAAGTAAGGCGATTGCAACATGTTTCAATCCGTGACGAAGTTTTTTACCAAACGAAATACAAAGCATCATAAAAGGTCATTTGATAAAGATTACAATGCAGCGAACGCGTTCATACTTCTCGTCACAGAGAAAATGGAGGAATTATCAAATATCAAAACTCAAACTGCCAGCGATCGCTATGAAATTGAGTCTAATGAAAATAGCGAACAGAGTTCTGACAGTTACAGCTATTGCGATAACTTGAATACTAATGATTCTGCTGTTTATTACAAAAATAAAAATCTCTGTGATTCACGCAGTGTTAGTGCAACAAATGTTAGAGAAAGGAGAAAACATTCGAGTTGTAATAAGAACGGATCTGTTTGTGAAAACGAAACACTCCAGAAAGATATCATTTCTGCCGATAAATTCCCCGCAAATACACAAGTGGAATATGACCAGCTGAATAATCTACATGAATCAGGCTGTGCTAATTGGGATAATTCTAAAAAATGTATTAGCAGGAATAATTGCAAATTTAAGCGTCGAACTAAAGTTGATTATTCTTGGTTATTTGATAGAAAAAATATTCCACGATTGAACAGATTCGACCGGGGGAAATTACGAGAATGTTGTCAGTTAATGACTTATGATCAGAGTATATTAGCATATGATGTACTTCAAAAACTCATTGAAGATATATCAGAACCGTCGGTTATCCCAGAAATATTAGATACCATTATTATGTATATACTTGGGCAAGAGAAAGAATCCGCAAGTTTTAAAGATCTCTTCAGGAGAAGAAACCTAACCGAAATCTGCTGGCAAGGATACATGCGTCCCTTCGGCCTAATTTTATCAGCGCTTTTTCCGAAAAAATTTAAACAATCGCCTGATCCTGATCGTCAAAATGAAGCAATCAAAATAGCAAGTGTTGTTAAAGAATCCCTTATGAAAAAATGCAATAAGGTTTTTGTGAATAAGGCTTCAACAGAAAGCGATGTATTCGAGTCACCAAATGAGGCTAAAGACATCAATGTAGTGTATGTTCAAAGAGTGGACCAGGACCGAGGACAAACAAGTGCACAGAAATCTTATGGGAATCAACAATCATATAAACTTTGCAAAATAGATAAGTTTTATTTTAGAAATTCAAACAATATATTGTCAAATAGCATGTATAGATCTCAGATTTGCCGTTTACAACCTGCCAGCAGAGAAAGGATTAATAGTGAAGCACAATTCAGAAGAAGGAAAAGATTAATAAAGCGTCGTTCTCAAGCAGTAACTGTACGAGTGATTCGTGATTTCAACTCTAAGCCATAGAAAATAAACAATTAGAATAAATAAAGTTAACATCTGCCAATTTCGCCAGCATTTCTTATTTCTGACAATCTATAATTCATAGGAATTCTTTGTTTCAGTGTTTGCATCTTTATTTTTATATATTCGGAATCCTATGATGAGACGAGAAACAAACACAAAGCAAAAAAAAAAAAACCCCAAAAAACTGACATAAATAAAATATCTGAAAATTCAAAATATATTGTTGGTGGAAATACATAATATATTTTAGTATATAACAAAGCCATGCGCAATGTACGATGAGAAGACCATATTTCCTTGCAATAAATGAGATACTGTAAGTTTTGTTACCATAAGAGTTCTATAGCAGATCTATGAAATATCCTAAATATTGATGACTAGATGAATCGAGGAGCTTTTATAATTAACAAGCAAATGGCACACAACCATGCACGAGTTAGTGAAGAGCACTGTATGTACGCACATATATACATACACACAAACATGCATATATATTTTATAAATATAGTTAAATAAGATTTAGGTAAAAGCCTTTGTTTTGCAAAGTCCATCCACATTTATTGGTTACCGGATCTCTTCATACCATGGAAATGCTCTTGCTACTAGATAAACATCAGGAATTCCATAATATTCGTAGAATTTATATATTTATATATAGATAAGAGATAGAATATAGATTGAACGACATTCTTTATTTAAAAATTACTACAATTGTTTCTACACATCATTCTACCGGTAGAACATTGCTGGGATGACACGATTAACTTATTGAGTAGTCCTTATCATCCATAAAATTCAACCACCGCAAAATTATAAACCTGTGAGTTCTGATATGCAACACAATACATCAACACACTTCGTCAGTATTATCCGCAGAAATACGACAAAAAGGAAGACACGAGTTTGACAATAAGTACAAAGGGTGAAAGAAGTACAAAGGGTGAAAGAAGTACAAAGGGTGAAAGAAGCGAGAGGATAAGTAAGCGTGAGAGAGGAGTGTAATGGGATAGAGAAAAGAAGGCTATCAAGGCCGCACCACATCCATAGGCATTCACATACGTTTGCAAAAGCCCACATACACAAATATGGTACGGTGAAACAGAGAAGAGAGCAAGAGACAGATTCCAGGCAGTGAAGCATCGATAGTAAGAACAGTAGTAATAACAATATTAATAAAATGATAACAAATAATAGTAACAAATATAATAATAATAATAATAATAATAATAATAATAATAATAATAATAATAATAATAATAATAATAATAATAATCATAGAATAGGAAGCCAGACATAGTCTTAATTGAGAAAGAAAACAAACTATGCTGGATCATAGATATAACATGCCCAGCAGACAAGGTATGCGATAAGGAAGAAAGAAAAGTAGACAGATATGACAGGTTAGCTTGGGAAGTTAAGCAGTTGTGGTCGATGAAAGAGGTAGCAGTAGTACCAATGATTGTCGGAGCCCTGGGAACAGTGAGCAAAAATCTCTTGAAGTACATGGAACAAATAAGGGCTGCAATAAGGGTGGAGCACTTGTGAAAACAGCACTGCTTGGAACCGCTCCAATACTCCGGAAGGTGCTCGAAAAATAAGAGGTGTTACCTTAGTTCACTGGTAGCGAACAGCTGACACCGTAGTACATCTCCAGCGTTAGAAGCTGTGCAAAGGCAATAAATAAATAAATAAATAAATAAATAAATAAATAAATAATAATAATAATAATAATAATAATAATAATAATAATAATAATAATAATAATAATAATAATAATAATAATAATAATAATAATAATAATAGACCACGTGTGCTCTATAATTGATGATGGATACCCATTTCACCCACGAACAGTTAAGGAAGGCGAGAAAGTAGATATATGGAATTCTCTAAAATACATGATACCCCGACTGTGGAAGATGAAAAACATGAAGATAATGTCAATTATTGTAGGGCTTCGGGGACAGTATTAAAATGTTTTGAGAGAAATATAAATGAAATATTAATAGAGGGCTCGATTTTTCTAAAAAGAATTTCCGTTAGTTGTCTCGTACCAAAGGTTTCTTACTCACAAAGATGAAGATTAGCATTTATTTAAATAGTAACCAAAGTATGAAAGATAGGCGCAGGTATATGTTTTCAGTCGTGTTTGTTTGTTTGATCGTGAAGAAGATGTTTGAAGAACCGCTGGATGGATTCGGATGAAACTTTCAGGGATGTTTGGACTCGCAACTGGCACGAACTGATTAGATTTTGTGATCAATCCGGTACTGGACAAGGATTCTGAATTATTTTTCCCGTTTTTTTCTTACTTAGCTTTTGAGAGCGGTCGGGTTCAATTTTAGTATTCTTGTTTGTGACAGCAGTCAAATTTATTTCAAATATTCTCATTTTAAAAATCATCTTTGGCTAATCGTTGAGAGGACATTGGTGTTGCCTTGGCAGAGGTATGCGCTCTCTGAGTGCTCTTGTTTTAGATTGTAATTGCTTTGCTGTCGTTTTTAATCAACCTTAGATTATCCCTACCTGATCAAAACTAAGATGAGAGGAGTTCAACCACGAACATAGCGGCTTCATTTCAAATAGAATTTTAAACTACAGCTATTTTATGTCATCATTTCTAAAGACGGTAGTGTAGTATTTGGCTGCTATTTCTGGCAATCTAATGACTGCATAAACCAGTGACTTTCAACCGGCATTCACATCGCTCCGGGGGTCCATACAAAATTTTGCGGGGTCCACGCAAGCAAAATAGAAAATTGGGTACCCACGTTAGTATTTTAAGTGCCCCCGAAAAAAGTTTGCTTTAGATGTATGTATTGGTGTTTATTGTAAGAAACAGCAAGGTTTCTTTCTCCGACATTTTACATAATTCAACCTACACAAGTTAATGTGTGAAAAACAAAATAAGAATTTTGAAAGTATCTATAAAACTAATTTTTAAACAACGAATGGGCATCGGGTTCCAGAATAAACAGTAATCAAAGCGGTCCATTGGTAAAAAGTGATTGAAAACCGGTGGTATAGATGTTGTTGTCTTCGCTTGTTTATAATATTGTGAGATCGAATCAGTCAACTAAATTTTTCAGTCTACTCTAAAGATTTGTAAAACAAAAATATTCCGCTGATTTCTTGAAAAAGTTGTGAACTTTAAATATAATCTCCTAGTAACTTTTATAGAGAAGATGTTATTTTCACAAAACTTTTTAAAAGTTTTTTTTTTAAATATATTCATAAATTTTATTTTTTATATTTTATAAATTTTACAATTTGAAAAAAATTATTAAAATTTATAAATTTCAAATTTATAAATAAAAAGAATATGTAGAAAATATTTCTTCTAGCTTTGCTGCCATTCATAACCAAGAAAAAAATATATAATAACGAAAAATTCAAAAATGTAAATGGTCTGAGAAAACAGAAGCAACAGAACCAGCACACACACACACACACACACACACACACACACACACACACACACACACACACACACACACGCATATACACGTTGAAACAAAGTAAAAAAACAAAACAAAACAAGATATAGAATAAAAAAAAATATTCAAGAATTAAAACTAAAAGATAATTTTCTTTTGAATTGCCGGGGAAAATACTAAAAAAAAAACAAAAAAAAAACAACAACTCAAAAACGGAAACAAAAGAAAAAAGTAAATAAAAACAAGGTTGGTCGCTGCACAATCTCTGTTGAATTATTTGCAGGCTGTAAACTGCAAGTGTATTAAAGCTTTCGCCAGAGCATAACACTACACGTAGCTTTGTGTCTGTGTTTAGTGGAACGAACACGCAAACATTTTCTAAATTGCTTTTGTTGAATAAAATTAAATGTCGTTCTGATTGCTAGATCAGATCATATGTAAAACAAAACAACAACAACAAACAACAATACTAACTACAAAAACAACCACAACAATAACAACAACAACGACGACGAAGGCGGCGACAGCAACACCAAATATTGAAAACAAATTATCGAAAAAAGTGCAAAAAGAAAAACGAGATGCCGTCAATATAGAGGACGGATCCGCCAACCTTGCCCCCACCCCACCTCAACCATCAAAAATACTTGCGCAAAATAAAAAGCTCCATAGCATCAGCTTCCACCCCCAAAACCCACCCCACCCTCGCATCT
Organism: Octopus bimaculoides; assembly: GCF_046866305.1. Lineage (NCBI taxonomy): Eukaryota > Metazoa > Mollusca > Cephalopoda > Octopoda > Octopodidae > Octopus > Octopus bimaculoides. Next base: position 97,461,990 of record NC_142935.1, read on the forward strand.
ACCCGCCACGAACAATAACTAGCACCAGCGCAACTAATTTATGATCACAACAACCTCTGCCAAAGTATTCACCCCCAATAAATAGCAACACCGCCATACACAATCCGGACCAGTCGTTGCAATTCACAATATCTCAACCACATCCGCAACAACAACAACAACAACAACAACTACTACTACTACTACTACTACTACTACTGTCGTAGGACAAATCGCCTACATTAACAACAGTAACAAACGCAACGAAAGTGGTCGTTCGATGTGCTAGAAATAGCAGTTAAATTTATTTCGAATCCCAACGTAACCTCATAGAATAAGAGAAAGAATTTGAGCTACATAACAACAAGAACAACAACGATAACGTGACAATACTAATAAAAGAAAGAAAAAAGAGCTGTAGAAAACGAAACACAAACAGTCACAGAGACAATGGCTGCGGCAATTGTTTTGTAAAATTACTTCACACAACGAAAAATGTATCAACAGTGAAAATAATAATAATAATAATAATAATAATAATAATAATAATAATAATAATAATAATAATAATAATAATAATAATAATTAATAATAATAATAAAAAAAAATAATAATAATAATAATAATATTAATAATAACAATAATAATAATAACAATAAATAATAATAATAAATAATAATAATGATAATAATAATGATAATAATAATAATAATAATAATAATAATAATAATAATAATAATGATGATAATAATAATTTTTATTAGCCACAGGGGCATAAATGAGGGGGACATCACAAGAACAGTTAGCAAATTGTGTTGGGATTTTACATAAAGGATGGGAAGAAAGAAATGGAAAAGTCAATGAAATGCGATAAAAGTCTACAGTAATAATAATGGTAATAATAATAATAATAATGAAGATGATGATGATGAGGATGATGATGATGATGAGGATGATGATGATGATGATGATGATGATGATGATGATGATGATAATAAATGATTACAAATATAACAATATCAACATGTTCGTTGAAACGCATCTCCATCTACAATAGACAATTGAGCGCAACAAAGCTAGCAGTAACTAAACTGTGTTAGGGAGAAAAAAAAAAGAAAAATGATTAATGCGCAGTTTCTCCATTAGTGACTTTTGGAAAAGTATTAAGCAAGTGAAGAAACTTCCGACTTGTGTACAAAACAAACGCATGACATAAGAGACAGCGGTAACAAAGGGTAATCTATTGAAAAATCGGATATTCACGACGTGGACATGTGAAATGCCGTCGTTGTGTTTCCAAACTTAATTTTCGTTCATTTTTAAACGTCTGAATCTTGTGTGCAGTAACACAAACAACAACAACACATTACACACAAATATATATCTGTATGCATGTGAGTGTGTATATGAATGTATATATATGTGTATGTTTATGTGTATGTATATATATATATATATATATATATATATATATATATATATATACACACACACATGTGTATATATATACATATATATATATATATATATATATATATATATATATATATATATATATATATATATATATATATATATATGCATATATATGTATACTTATATATATGCATATATATATATATTATACATACATATATATATATATATATATATATATATATATACATACACATACAGACACATATGTGTATATATACATATATATATATGCATATATATATATATATATGATATATATATATATATATTATACATGCATACATATACACGCACACACACATAATATATATATATACATACATATATTAGCTTGCTTACAACCACATGGTTCCGGGTTCAGTCCCACTGCGTGGTACCTTGGGCAAGTGTCTTCAACTATAGCCTCGGATCGACCAAAGCTTTGTGAGTGGATTTGGTATACAGAAACTGAAAGAAGCCCGTCGTATATATATATATCAGTTGAATACAGTTAAAGCAAAGTCTGGTTTTAACGTTTTTTTTATTATGGTATTTTAAGAAAATTAGCGCTTTTATACATAAATGTACTCATCAGATTTCAAATGTGTTTAACTGACAGCTGAGTTCTTGACAACTTTAGTATACCTCATAGAACGCTCCAACCAGCTGAATTTTTAGAATAGCTTTTTGATGAATCCGCATGCTCTTAAATATCACAGTTTTCCAGGCGTACCGATATTCTGTAATTTGTTTATATTTATTAATCCACATCATTGACTGATTGTTATATTATTGCTGTTATTTCCATTCAGAACAGGTTTGAAGATTTTAATAAATCGTTTTTATTTTATCCTTCTATATATAGGTTCGATGATTTTAATTATCACGTTTCTCTTTCAGGCGTATCGACAGTAACAAGATGGTGGATTCCAACAGGACACACGGAAAGAAAAAGTACACTGTCCTGATGAGTTAATCGTAGTTATTCACCTATTTTTATAGATACAAATATATGAATAAGATACATGCATAAATAAAGACAAGCACATATGTACCGGCTCAATGTTTCTACTCGATGAAAATTTTAATTTATTAATTATTTACAACAAATGAAACATTTGTTATTGTTGAAGAGATATATATATACACTCAATACTAGACAAAGGGAGATTGTGTGGCGTGTATTAATTTTCCAAGAGCATTAACTGGAAATAGCATCAACAGGGATACGCAATTGTCCAACAGATTTGTTTTGCTGGAAACTAATTCTGTCAAACTCTGGTTACAAGAACAGAATATATCAGTAACAAATTCCTTGTCACATTAGAATTGTGTCAGTGACCAGCTCACAGTTGTACGACAAAAATTTTGACACATTTTGAAATCTAAATTTAATGTAAATTTAACACTTTGTTTTTCTGAATGGTACACAGTTTTTGATGAAGGTATTTGAAAGACAAATACAGTTTCGAAATTTTATAACAGGTTCTTCTTTCTAGCGGTTTGAATAAGTACACGATCAATATTTATTCCGCCCAAACGTTGCAACAATCATTTTTCTTTCGCTAGTTTCAGGCATTCGAGTGCAGCCATGTTGGGCTCCACTTTTTACGATGTAGTCGATTGGCCACACTGTTTATTTTATTGAACTTGAAAGGATTATAGGTAAAGTTGACCTGTATGGAACTTAAACTCATAACGTGAAACGCACTGAGATGTTAGTTTGTCCGTCACTCTGCTGCCCGGCATTTCGTAAACAATAAAGTAGTTTTTTGATTTCACGTGAATAAAGTTATCTTTCAAAGATCCTGACAAGTTTTAACATAACCGATTAGAAATTATGGAAGTGCAATTAAAATAGCTACCAGCGAAAGTCGAACTTGAACCGTGGACTCAGCTTTACCGGGAGATAAACTCACCATGGTGCTTTTGAAACACAAGAAATTATGTTCTTACATTTTACTTAATTTCCTCCACAATTCAGGAAATGACGGTGGATATGAAAAAAGAAAATAATAATCCGAGGCCGGCTGTCTTCAATTGTTCCTGTGCAAATTTCAACACCATATTTATTGAAAAAGAACTTTCCCTCAAATAAAAGAATGGTATAAGGTCAGTCTCACTGAAATGTCAGTGTGCTAAACAAGGGGTGTTTTTAGGCTTAAGTGTACCTTTCTTTTCCTAGCTTTATTCCAATAATCCTTTTCGCCAAATAAATAAATGTTTACCTCGCTCGTGTTTTTTTTTGTTGTTGATTTACGTCAATGGCTGATAGTGTCGACATCTGTCCGTTCATATCCTTCAGGCGTACATTTATAGACGTAGTGACACAAGCTAAGAAACACGGGGGTACGTCAGCTTTTGGAGTTGGGCAGAAAATACAGGAAGCGTATTCTTTTGTGGCTTTACCAAATATTACTTTAAACAGGGCTAACAGACTGGGAAATGATGGCTGCTAAATTAACAATCACCGCCATTTTAAACGTTGACACTTCAGCAAAAGACAAGAAAATAACAATGTTGAAAATGTTAAAGAATAATCTAAGCGAACTAACAATAAAACAACAGCAAAAATAACAACTAGTCACGTGTTCATTGGTAAAATAGACCAAAAGTATCAAAATAATTTGCCACATCTTCAACAAAGATTTATTTGAGTAAAAACACTTATTGTGTCATACGAGAAAGTATTATTAGGAAAACATCACAAAAGCAAACAAAATCAGTGAAATCGTTCGCTCAAACATTCAGATTTCTTAGTTTTTATTACCGTCTTCCTCTCCTCTTTCTTTCTTTTGTTTGTTTGCTTCCTTCTTTCTTTCTTTCTTTCTTTCCCTTTCTCTCTAATATCTGTATTGTTGTACAGCATTAACCCCAACAGCTTGACTGCTTCTTCTTAGACTCATCCGTTTTATTTGCTCAAGTTATAATTGAAGAAAAATGCTTTAGAATTAAGAGAGAGACCTTGCTTGATATAAATGACAGTCAATATATTTCGAGCATGATTGAAGCAGAAACGAATCAAATGAAGAGAAGAACGAAAGCAAAAATTAATGAACATTTCAAAAAGGTGACCATGAAAAGATGTAAAAAAAAAAAAGAAAAAGAAAATAAGAAGAAAGAGAAAAGGAGGATGAGGAGGAGGGGAAAAAATAGAGTGTGTTTATGTGTATGTGACTGTTATACTATATTTCGTAAAATAGTTACAAAATTCAGGGGAGTTTGAGAAACGGTAACGCGCCATGATGAATTGTGAACAACAATCGGATTCCTTATTTTAGTGGGTCAAGAGTAATTTTTTCTTTCATTTCTATTCAATAAAATAAGGATCACACATGGACTTGTGTCTATTAAATCGGTGTAAACTCCTGTATTATGTAGTCTTCTGCAACGAATTGAATGATTTGGTATATATATTAATCCTCATCCTCTTATATAGATGTATATGTATATATATATATATATATATATATATATATATATATATATATATATATATATATATATATATAAGCAATGTTAATTCTCTAAATGAAGTATTAACAGTAACTGCACGATAAAGTGTAGTATATTGCCACTTAAGTGTGGCTGACCCCTAGGGGTGGATGTTACTGTTGCTTTTAGCCCCAGGAGGACATCTCTTCCAGCTGGCTTATCGACACACGACTGTGTCCTGTTTGCCAAGGGAGTTATCCCTCTCACCTCGGCCAGCAGCACGAACGTATCCGGATTTCAGGGTTATTTCCCTTCGTCGGCGTTCGACAGCTGATGACCTTGGTGAGAGAGAAAAACCTGGCAGACCTTATATCTTCTTTTCCAGTGACATTCTTCACTGATATTGAAAAGGTGAAAACAAGCAATGTTAATTCTCTAAATGAAGTATTAACAGTAACTGCACGATAAAGTGTAGTATATTGCCACTTAAGTGTGGCTGACCCCTAGGGGTGGATGTTACTGTTGCTTTTAGCCCCAGGAGGACATCTCCTCCAGCTGGCTTATCGACACACGACTGTGTCCTGTTTGCCAAGGGAGTTATCCCTCTCACCTCGGCCAGCAGCACGAACGTATCCGGATTTCAGGGTTATTTCCCTTCGTCGGCGTTCGACAGCTGATGACCTTGGTGAGAGAGAAAAACCTGGCAGACCTTATATCTTCTTTTCCAGTGACATTCTTCACTGATATTGAAAAGGTGAAAACAAGCAATGTTAATTCTCTAAATGAAGTATTAACAGTAACTGCACGATAAAGTGTAGTATATTGCCACTTAAGTGTGGCTGACCCCTAGGGGTGGATGTTACTGTTGCTTTTAGCCCCAGGAGGACATCTCCTCCAGCTGGCTTATCGACACACGACTGTGTCCTGTTTGCCAAGGGAGTTATCCCTCTCACCTCGGCCAGCAGCACGAACGTATCCGGATTTCAGGGTTATTTCCCTTCGTCGGCGTTCGACAGCTGATGACCTTGGTGAGAGAGAAAAACCTGGCAGACCTTATATCTTCTTTTCCAGTGACATTCTTCACTGATATTAAAAAGGTGAAAACAAGCAATGTTAATTCTCTAAATGAAGTATTAACAGTAACTGCACGATAAAGTGTAGTATATTGCCACTTAAGTGTGGCTGACCCCTAGGGGTGGATGTTACTGTTGCTTTTAGCCCCAGGAGGACATCTCCTCCAGCTGGCTTATCGACACACGACTGTGTCCTGTTTGCCAAGGGAGTTATCCCTCTCACCTCGGCCAGCAGCACGAACGTATCCGGATTTCAGGGTTATTTCCCTTCGTATACACATATAAACACAATTGTGTGTGTGCGTGTGTCTATACGAAGACACCTTTCCTATAGCATGGCGGTTGGATAACACACATACACGCACGCATACAACGCACGCACACGCGCACCCACATATACACGTTTTTCTCTCCTCGTGTATTCTTTGTGCAGAAGAGCATCGAACCGTGTGTAACATATTCTCACATGGTCACCCTAGTTTGATCGTCAGCTTATTTCCTTCCTTCTTCTATGACCTTTGTCACTTCTCCCGAACCACTTTACTACCATTCCAGCAACTTTACTCTTCTTCGATTCTACCATTATCGATCTCCCTGTACATTGTTGTTGTTGCTGTTGTTATACACACACACACATGCATATATATATATATGTATATATATACATATATATACTCTTTACTCTTTTGTTTCAGTCATTTGACTGCGGCCATGCTGGAGCACCGCCTTTAGTCGAGCAAATCGATCCCGGGACTTATTTTTTGTAAGCCTAGTACTTATTCTATCGGTCTCTTTTGCCGAACCGTTAAGTGACGGGAACATAAACACACCAGCATTGGTTGTCAAGCAATACTAGGGGGACAAACACAGACACACAAACACACACACATATACATATATATATATATACATATATACGACGGGCTTCTTTCAGTTTCCGTCTACCAAATCCACACACAAGGCTTTGGTCGGCCCGAGGCTATAGTAGAAAACACTTGCCCAAGGTGTCACGCAGTGGGACTGAACCCGGAACCATGTGATTGATTAGCAAGCTACTTACCACACAGCCACTCCTAAAGCAAATAAGTAACAAGGATGTGCAGGTATCAGTGCCTTACGGCCGTTTCAATCGGCTTCATTTTATCGCTCAATGGAAACATTACATCAATTTGAAATAAGCCGATCTCCTCAGAAGCAGACAACCATACAGATTTCCAACATAAAGGATAAACCATAATTTTTTAGCAAATTTTTATCAGTACAGGAGACTAGAATAATTACATTGTTTCCTTTGGCTATTTTTGGGGCAGAATGAATATAGGGAAAAAGTTTATACCCGAAGGAGTGGCAGAGGGAAATAATGGGGGTGGGGGGAGAAAGAAGAATGGTGATATGGCTACATTTATATTTATCACATTCAAAAGACTTAATGCATAATGTTGTCTACAAGCCCTTAGAATTAAATCCATTTTGAACTGACAGTTAAGTTCTTGTTGGTGGTGATAAATTAATGTCAGATATACTCCCCGGCCGCTATATTTCTGGGACCATATATCCAGCCCTTATCTACATAAAATGATATATCTTAGAGTTGCTAGTAAGATAATGACAGATAGAGAAGAAATGATGACCAGAAAGAGGAAGGACAGGAGAGGCTAAACTTATGATTATCAAATAATAGGGGCATGAATTGGAAAACAGAGGAGGTCAAAACGAGTTTTAAGAGTGCGAATTAAAAGTGAACGTAACGACGTGCATCCTAACTTAGCAAAATTTATATATGAAAAAATTTAGAAAAGGATTATAGAACCATGTAAGAGAAAAAGGATAGAGGACATATCAAGTATGTCTGCCTGCTGGAAATAACAGTCAAAACTCTTATTTAAATCGATAAATTACACTGATGATAACTACAGAAATCAACGGAAAGCAGATCAGGTTTATAAAATCTCCTAACGTACATTTAAGTATATAGACTCACGTGGGCCGGTTTCTTCTACTTTTTCTCGCGAATTGTTTGCGAATTGTTTGCATGCTGAAGAAGCTGAGGCAATTTCTTTTGCCTGTGCAGAAACCGGTCCACATTAGTCCATATACTTAAATGTACGTTAGGAGATTTTATTAACCTGATCTGCCTTCGGTTGATTACTGTAGTTATTGTCAGTGTAATTTGGTGATTTAAATAAGAGTTTTGACTGTTATTTCCAGCAGGTATACATACTTAGTATGTCCTTTGATTAATTTTAATTTTAATCCTTCAGCTATTTAATGCTTTTCTTGGGCCTGCAATCGCTTATATTATTAATGCTGTAATTATCATTTTAAAAAATACTCATTCTAGATAGCAAAATTAATATCTTAATTTTGCTAAAACGATAAGAAGATAAATAAATGTAACACTTGATTGATCATGTCTCTCTTGGTGTGTATAACTACAATATAGTTACAATAATCCTCCATATTGTACAAATTTTTTAATATATGTTTCAAATTTTGGCACAAGGTCAGCAATTTCGGGAGAGGGGTAAAGTCATAACATCAATCCCGAATGGCAAGTCGATCTCGGCGGAAATTAAACTCACAACGTGAAGACAGACGAAATGCTGCTAAGTACTTTGCCCAGCGATCTAACTGTTCAGCCAGCTTGTCGCCTTACAACTTCTCACGTTTGAGTATTTATAGATCTCATAGGATTCTAAACACATTTAACTCGCTTTGCATAATTAACAGGGACAATATCTTCAAGGGTTACGTCTATGCAAAAGGACTTTTAGTATTCTCTGAACATTAATTTTAACCCTAATTTTTCAGGCAAATTTTCCAGTCGAGACTTTGTGGGAGAGTGAAGCGCTTTCTATATAAGACAACAACGTATTTTTGATCTCAGTTATGAGAGATAACCGTCTTGAGAGTCTCCTTGATGCTGCGAAAATGAAATTTTCTATTTTCTCGCTTTCTTTTTCACTTCCATAAAATAAAATGAAAACATTAAATTCTGTCTTTTTTGTTTCGTTTTTATAATTATTGAAAAAAAAAAAAAGAAAAGAAGCAAAAACGAAAAGTAACGGTAATGAAATTTATGATTTTTTTTCTTTTTGTATAAGAGTAATTTTTCAGGCCATATATTACGCCTTTTCAACTTTATATTTCACTTCTTTAAATTGTTCCATGTTCACATCTAATTAAATTCTCTTGAAAAAGTATTACATGCTTTCATGAACCCTTTGCCTTCAATGATCCCATTAGGGTGAAATCACAAAACATGTGACCGATTATCGATCGATTCACACTGTTAAAGGAACACTCGGTACGAGCCAATTCACTCGAACCAATTTGGTGTAATTGCAACCTTGGCCTTTTGAAATTCAATTATACTCTTTTTCTTACTTCCTTATTCTTCCCAACACCACAATCAATTCTTCATACAACGTGTCTACTCATGGAGAAATTTCTAGAAATCTTAAAATCATGCACGTTCATATTAACATAGTCATTGTATAAAAATATATGCACGTGCATAGAGTTCAATATATGCACACTATATATATGTGCTTCTGTTAACATACATGCACATGCTTGAAGAGATACTTATGAACGCGCGTAACATACCCATATATGTATATGTATATGTATATGTATATGTATATGTATATGTATATATATATATATATATATATATATATATATATATATATATATATATATATATATATATATATATTTATATATATTTATATATATATATATATATATATATATATATATATATAATATATATATATATATATATATATATATATATATATATATATATATATATATATATACATATACATATATATATATATATATATATGTACATATATATACATATATACATACTATATATATGCATACTAACACATGTATCACAATGAATACGAAATTCTCTAATGCTCAACTATGTTTCACTATTCATAACTTTTTTCTCGCACACTGCTCCTAGCAACTGAGTCGGCCATTATCAGAATAACATCCATGGCCATCTGGAGAAAAGACAGACCAATTTCTCCACATCGGGCTAAAGCACCAGTCTCTCGCAGATCGCCGTCCCTGGGGTGTGTGTGTGGGGGGGGGGGGGTGAGGGTGAACTAATCACCGTCAGTGAACAAATCTTTTGTCAGTTTTACAGTTCTTCTGGTGTTAAATGTTGTGAATGTTGTTTAAAAGCCAGTCGTCCTTAATCAAGTGCTCCAGCCTGGGAATCCAGTCCTTCAGGTATAAAATTTCCAAGTTTATATTATCATTTTGCGGTTGCGATGGCGATATTTCTGAGGTAGGAAACTGCAGGTGTTTTGTGTGCCTGTATGTGTGTGCGTGTGTGTATGTGTGTGTGTGTGTGTGTGTGAGACAGAGAGCGAGAGAGAGAGGAAGGGAGAGAGAGAGAGGGAGAGAGAAAGAAGGGATAGCGACAGCTAATGGAAGTTGAATCTGGTAATAGAGAAAAATAAATCGTTGATAGAATTAATTTTAAAGATAAAAACAATAATTTCATTAGACAAAACAATCCAATCGATAGTGACATCAGTCAGATCCTGTTATTATTATTACTATTATTGTTGTTGTTGTTCTTGTTATATACTAATTAATAATGTTCAATCTTTGATAAGTTCATCGAACTGCATTAGCATCAGTGTAACCTGATGGTCAACACAAATTTAGGTAGCTGCTGGCAGACACCGTGTGAGAATTAATTTTCTCCAAATCGCCATTGTGACCGACGTACGTGCAATGAGCGAAGCTGGAAGCGAGAAGATTATGATGAATCAAAAATAGGGCAAAAATGACAGGAGAAATTTTCTCCATAACAGAACACTAAAAACTAACAAAATTGAAGCTACTTAGTAATATATTAATTCCTAGGTTGTTACAAATGGCACTTGAACAACAGAATAAACACTTTGTCGCATACAGTTATGTTTTGCCAGTTGACGTTTTCTTCATATCCTTCTAAGATTTACTAAATTTAGACCACTTTAGTGTATGTCAAGTGTCATACCATGCACCAGCTGAGGTAACGTCGTTCGGCAAAAGTAGAACGCTCGTACTATGTGTGCAGTGGGGGGAGTCCATCACACACACACACACACACACACACACACACACACACACACACATACACACATACACACACAGAGAAACAAACAAGAGATTAGAAAAGGTTTTGATGTAGTTTATTCAGCATAACACGTTTTTCATTTGCAAATTGGAGTTACAAAATTGTACATATAGGAGAGATATCTGAGATATCACCTCTTAGAAATTCTTCAGACAGAGAATCGAATAATACAGCTTGGATTAAGTGAGTTGTCAGAGTATCAAACAAGTCATTTGTGATATGCCTTCCGTCTTTAAAGCGTCACTCTGTAGTCAAATCTCGCCCAAGAGACTTCGCTTTCCATCCTTTCGCGTCGTTCAAGTATTATAGCCGACATTTTTTATTTGATTGACTGTCACTGTTCGTTTGTTCGTTTCTTCTTCCCTTTCTCTCTCTCTCTCTCTCTCTCTCTCTCTCTCTCTCTCTCTCTCTCTCTCTCTCTCTCTTTCTATCTCCCTTAATCCGTTATATTACACAGTAAGAAGGGCCCATTATAGATTGCTGAAAGTACCCGTCTCTTTAGAAAGCCGCTGAATCTTTCTCTCACACACTCTGATATGCTACTAGAAACGATCGTTCTACAAATCGAGCACAAAAATTAAAAAAATGTGAACTGTTCAACTTTATATTGCAATCAGTCGTGAGAACAATTACCAGCTTAATTTAGAAGGTCGAAAGTCAACAAGCTATTACGAATTTAAAAAGCAAAAGAGGTAGCGGAGGCTCGTGGAAAGAAAAACGTTTTAAAGACGTCATTAATTTCTATAAATTGAATCCTGTAGATGCGAGAATCGGTAAACTGCGTAGAAGTGTTTTAATTAATTCCTGGTCATTAGTATTATCAGTTAGGCGATAACATCAATTAGTGAACTAGACTTATTGTACACAATCCTCGACGCGAAATATTTGTCTTTGTGTCAAAATCAGGAATCGTCAGTCGTGTATAGCAGTGATCTCTTAATGTTGGAACACCAACATAGTTTCACTTTTCTAGTTTTTCTTCACAGTACAATCCAACGCTGTCTGGAAAAAGTAACATGAACGCCCAACATTATCACTATTAATTTCCTCAACCTTAAGTAAGAAGCTTCTTCGAAGTTGACGTAATAATAACTCGAAGCATATTGAGAAATTTATGTTTATACATAAAAAACACTTTATTCAAAATATGACAAAGAAAGACAATCACTGCTGCCAGCATCGTAAAGAAGCGGATTGGTGGCTGAATGGACCAAAGTTGATGGTGACCAAGCGCTGGATTAACCATTAAGCAAAATAAGTACATGCTTAAGGTATCAAGAGACGTGGGGCAACACAAAAATAGTAAATGGCTTACGGTACAAAAGAAATCATTTAAACTTGCTAAAATGATATCTATCAATCTGATTGTACATGTATGTATGTATGCATGTATATGTGTGTGTGTGTGCGTGAGCGCGTGCGCTTGTACATACATACATATGTGTATGTACATATACATATACAAGCACGTGCATACACACACATATGTATATATATATTTTTACATACACGCACGCACACATATATACATATAATATCTGTATATAATAAAATATATATGATATAATGTATATAATATAATATATATGATATAATGTATATAATATAATATATATGGCTAAATATTAGGCTAACTTGTCCTGTTTTCCATTTTTTCTCGTTGCTTACGTATTTCATGTTATTTGAATCGTATGTGTGTGCATATATATATATATATATATATATATATATATATATGTGTGTGTGTGTGTGTGTGTGTGTGTGTGTGTGTGTGTGTGTGTGCGTGTGCATATATATATATATATATATATATATATATATATGTATGTATATATATATATTATATATATATTATTATATATATTATATATATATTATTTAATTGAACGCGACGCATCCATATCCAAGTATATGTATATATATATATATATATATATATATACATATATATGTGCACACAGTACATACAAACATACACACACATGCACACACACATAGACACACATATACACACGACCAAGGAGAGACTTGACCCAAAACTACTGGCGTGTAACCTGTTTGAATGTAATGCATAAATTATAAACAGAATGTTCGCATGTCTTCCTCGAGGACCACGGCAAAACATTATTTGGTAATTGAAGAGCA
>NC_142935.1:97480237-97490237 GCF_046866305.1 Octopus bimaculoides
TCTACTAAGTCTAGAAGTAAATGTGTTACGTATGATTAATTTTGATCACAGCCTTCGCAAATGAAAAAAGTAGGAGAAAACTTATCAAATATAAAGTGGAAGAATACAAAAAATAAACATTATTTTCCATCTAACTGTTAGTCTTGTTTCATTTTGATAAATAAAAAAATATATATACTACGGTTTATTATTATTCTTTTTTACATATATATATTATGTATGGATACACTAAAAACTTCTGCGTGCTTAGGTCCACTACATTAAACCCTTATACTTATAAAGAAATCTACTGAATAGATATGACCCCGTTCCAGGGGCGGAGATATATTTAATAAATCAGGAATTTATGGTCTAGGGTGTTTGCTCTACATGTATTTGTCTGCGTTTGTTCATGTATATGCCACCAGCCACACTCGCCACTCTGACCTATTTCTCTTGGTTAATTTCTGTTTAAATCATACTAATTACCTAAGTCTCCTTATATATATATATGTCTAACTCCCTTTGATACTGGAGATAAGGTTGGACAATTGACGCCCTTGAAAGAGAAACAGGTGACCACAACTTTCTACCTAATTACCTGCCGATTTTCTTTACCAGCACATCAAATTTGGAGACCATGATTCTTGAGATTATTTTCCCTTTACATATTGAGCCAGAGTCAACCAGTATTTTGGTATTTGATAATTGAGATATTTCCTCAAGCGGTGCAGATAATTTTATTAAATCAAAAAATGTGGTTTTTCGCCGACCGAGTAAGCTATAAGATGATGTACAAGCGCTTAGCTTCAGACATACGCACAGACACAAGCACACACACACATATGCATATATATATATATATATATATATATATATATATATATATATATATATATATATATATATATATATATATATATATGTATGTATATGTATATATACGACGGGCTTCTTTCAGTTTCCGTCTACCAAATCCACTCACAAAGATTTGGTCGGCCCGAGGCTATGGTAGAAGACAATTGCCCAAAGCGCCATACAGTGGGACTGAACCCGGAACCATGTGGTTCGTAAGCAAGCTACTTACCACACCGCCACATTAAAGATTTTTGATATTTTCCTATCAGAAGGCGGTGAGCTGGCAGAAACGTCAGCACATCGGGCGAAATGCTTAGCGGTATTTCGTCTGCCGCTACGTTCTGAACTCAAATTCCGCTGAGGTCTACTTTGCCTTTCATCCTTTCGGGGTCGATGTATTAAGTACCAGCTGCGTACGGGGGTCGATCTAATCGACTGGCCGCCTGCCCCAAAATTTCGGGCCTTCTGCCTTGAGTAGAAAAAATACTTTCCTATTGGTTTCTTGATGATTTGAAAAAATAAAGTTTCTAAATCCATCTTCTAAATTTACACACCGTCACAGTCCCATTTTCAAGAAACGAAATAGATTTGGCGTCAGCGTTGCTTTTCATAGGTTGGACGAATTTTTGTAGACTTCTTATAAAAATATTTTTGACCGTTAAGCGTCTACGTCAGCAGTCACATGGTCATTTCTTTTGCAGTGATTAAACTCGTTATTCTTTTAAACCCCAGATTTTTATATCACACGTTAAATTGTCGCTTTGTGTTGCTTGCGTGTGTATTTGGGTATTTTGCTCTGATACGAGCTTGCTTTCCATGATTAATCTTCAAATTTTGTGCTATTTTTACAAAGTATGCAAGTTTTATCCTCTAGTATTTTTCTATTTAACTGTGCTTTTTTGTGCGTGCTATAGAGTGTTCTGATTGATCTTTGTTGCATGCTGTTAGATAATACTTAATAATATAATATCCCCCACAAAAAAATATACGGTTAATCATAGAAGCCATACTCATATCGCATCACAATACCAAAATAATTTCGAAAACATCACATGAAAAGTCAACACGTGACTACTAACATGAAAATGTAGCGTTGAAAAAAAAATGACCACAACAAATTAACATGTGACTGCTGACGTGAAAGCCAAGTGGTAAAAGAGAAATTTGGTGGGAAAGTCTATAAAAATTTGACCATTATTCAAGAAGAAGAAATGTAGACGCCAAAAGTATTTCAATTGTTGAAAATGAGTTTGTGAAGGTGTGGAAATGTAGAATAGGGGTTTAGGAAATTTATAGTTCGAAACAAGAAACTGATACGAAAATACGAAAGTCAGTGGGATGTTTATGTAGTTCGCATACCAGTCTATATCTCTCTCTCTCTCTCTCTCTCTCTCTCTCTCTCTCTCTCTCTCTCTCTCTCTCTCTCTCTCTCTCTCTCTCTCTCTCTATCTATGTATCTAATTATCTATCTGTCTGTCTACCTGTCTGTCTACACCCCTCCCCAAACACACACACATATTGCCCGATATGGTCGTGACTTCTTGAACCTGACTGAGGAAAGAAAGTCACGAATGTCCCGTCTTTTTTTGCCTGTCCTTCTAATTGGTGTTTCTCTTGTCCGCCCTTGTATCGTCTATCTGTCCAAATGTTTTAATGTCCTCTATTGCGTTTTTGTTCCATATATATATATATATATATATATATATATATATATATATATATATATATATATATATATATATATATATATATATATATATATATGTATGTATGTATATATGAAAATTTTATCCATAACTGTTAGTCTGGCAGACTGTAATAGTCCAACAAAATATATTTTGTTAGACTAGCGATTATGGACTAAATATTGTATTCACCCTCCGACTTATATTTCAGTTCTTTACTTTAAGTGGTCGGACATAGCTTCTTTTGAACCAGTTATTTCCTGAAGTAAACATACATACATACATACGTACATATATTTAAACATAACAGGCCGGATATTGTTGTTTGGGACAGAGGGGCAATGCTGTGTACCATCTTAGAGGTCAGTTGCTCTGCAGATATAAGTACCTCTTTGAAAATCAAAGAAAAAGAGGATATCTATGGGAAACTGCTTCGAAACCTCCAGCTTCTATATCGAGACTATGAATTCATATTCATACCAATAATAATTGGATTACTAGGTTTTGTTAGTAAATGCTTAAAGGAGTATTTTGATAAACTATGATTTTCAGAAAGAGAAATCGACCGGCCTAATTCGTACGAGTCCAGTCTGTGAGTGGAACAGTAAAAATATGCAAGACCTTTCTAAAGTTCCAAATGTGAATTTGTCTGTGTTAATTACATCCCAAAAATACAACCTGGTATCTTTGTTGGAAACCGGCTCCCTCCCCAGCGGCAGATTTATAATAATTAAAAAATAGAAGTGACATACATACATAACGCATACATGCAGGGCGTCGAATATAGACACGTTAGCATAGAGGACTATTACTTACACTGGTAAATGAATCTCCTGTAATTTTTGCCATTGATAAATGAAATCGTTATCTTCTTTGAGTAAATGCAAAGAAACCGCCTATTTTCAAAATATCGTAGCAATAATCAAGCTGTAAAATATAAACCAGGTGGGAAATTACTCTACATACACTAAGGCCACGAAAGAAGCTTGATTCAGCTGTTGTGGATCGTGGAACTATCGAGAAAAATTCCACTGGACTTTTGAACTGAACCATGACTTAAACGAGTTCTGCAGAAAGACTAGGGAAGATCGATGGATAGGCTACATGAAGAGACCTAATGAAAATTGGGATAAGAAATACCCAACATACTAAAAATTATCTGCTACATTTGCTGAAAATAAACACGCCACTCTAATAAAGGGAATCACACAGCCAAAATGTACAATTGCAAATATCCGTGTTGACAACACAGTAAACGTCTTCCGTGAAGAGTCTGTCAACGACAAGAAACACGACCAAGATGAACTCAACAATAACAAACCGCCGCTTCTACACAGACCTGGGATAACCGCTGATGATAAAAAAACAAAACAAAAACAAATGAGGAATATAAAATACTAAAATCACAGCTTGCATCGAAGATTAAATATAACTTCACTACTTCTATACATAAGGCACTGCATGACAAAAGGATATTGAAATGAGTTGGAAAAAAACCCCATCGATTTGATGTTTCTGATCGAGAGCTAGTCTGTGGTAACCATCAGCACTAGTTATATGTTATACCTACTGACTAGAAATAACAGCTAGGTCACTTTAGAGCCTACTATAAAATCTACTGTCATAAATGTGCAGAAGAAATACTGGGTTATATAATCCAAGATGCCCTTAAATAGACAAGATTTGAAGGGCTGGAATGGCTTTCACTATAGCTCGACACAAACGGAGTTTACCTGAAAATAAACAACAACAAAAATAAAATGGGAAAAAAACTCACACTTTCAAAGTTAAACTATTGTACCCCTGCCTATGGTTTATTGGGTACCTACCATTGTGTAGTTAGAACATCATAACGTCTTTGTTAAATGATGCAAATGCGAATGCCATAAAAATGTATTTTGAAAAATATGATTTTAAAAGACATATATTCATTTTACACTCTGCTATAGAAAACCATTGAATATTTCTTCTGTTTGAAGAGAATCTTCAAATATAGTGGAACTGTTAGGAACACTTGCTAGTTACACAGAACAGCGCTACGTTGAGATCGCTTACAAACTCCTCTTACCCGTTAACACAGACACGTACAGACACATGCATAAACGCATTCACAAACACACACACGCTTACATACATCCATACACATACACGTACACTATTTTTGATTGCATATTTCTTTTATTGACACGATGATATATAAAAACGACCTGATCTATTTTGATTGTTGCCTTCGTTTCTACTTTCATTTTTCACATATTTTTACATATATATTTAGAAAATTTGTCAAATGTCGAAATACAGACGAACGTTCGAAGAGCTTCTACGGATTTAAGCAGGCCATCATTTTTTATACATACATACATACATACATACATACATACATACATACATACATACATACATACATTCATATATATGTATGTGTGTGTGTATATATACATATATATATACATACATACACACATACATATATATATATACCATATATATATGCATGTATATACATATATATATATACATGCATACATACATGTATAGATACGTACATACATGCACATATATAGATACTTATATATTTACATATATACACAGACAAACACGCACACACACATATATATAAATACATACACACATAAATGTACATCACACGCATATATATTTATATGTATGTATGTGTGAATGTATGTATGTGTGAATGTATGTATGTGTGAATGTATGTATGTATGTATTGATAAATTACTCCTGCTTAGCAATGGTTCCTTTGAAAACTACTTGGTGTGCAAACAACATTTATACCATAAAAAAAGAGATAACTCGGTATGGGAAAAACTGACATGAATATATAATGAGCGCTTCGCTTTATACCAGTTCGCTTTTTAATCTTGAAATGGATAGTTTTATCAATGTTCATAAGTTCTGGCAAACTTCATATGGTCACGTCAAAGAGATGGGAATTGTTTTGAAGGGAAAACTTAGTAAAGAAGGTAAATAGATATGAGAGGAAATGGAGAAAAAAGTATTAAAGATAGTGAAAGAGAGAGATAGAGAGAGAGAGAGTGCAAGGTAGAAAGAGTACGAGTAGTGGAGAAAAAGAATTAACGAAATGAAGAGAAAACGGATCCATTAAAATGGTCCTCTTGGCTTTTGCCAGCAAAAATCAGTGACATATCATTGTTATCTCAGTCGAAATTAACGGATGGCTCTCTAATTTGATGATCATTAAATCCTCTAGATAAAAGTTATCCGCGTTTTTCTGTCCCTATATATGTCTTTCTTCCTTTCTCTTACACTTTATGCACTCTTACTCCCTCTCTTTCCTAACTCTCTCTCCCCTCCTCTCCACAGTTAAACCATGACATAGAGAAATCAATTCTTCCTGGTCACTAAGCTATTTCTACATTGTAAGCCATATACAACGTCAACGTAAATTCTGTGCATACAAAATTAGGAAATAAAAGAAGAAGAAATAAAATGTGAGCGATATGTCTACAGAACGTATAGAACTAAATGCCCCAGCGACCATTTCTTTTTTATTTCACCCTATCAAATCGCTGATTCATTTTTCTAGTCCACTGTAGCTCACCTATTAAAACTACCTTCAGATCAATTGTCTTTTCTTGTTTTTCTTTATTTGCAACTAATTCGTTGGTTCAATTATTTCGAACATTCACTTTAGCTGGCTTCTTTTGTCAACGATATAATATTTAAAGGATATTGAACAAAAGTTGGCTGTTATTATTACTATTGTACTTCTTTCATTTATTCGGCCTCGAGGGCCTATTCATAAATCTAACGTCTTACAAAAAGAAGATATTGAGACATGCGTGAAAAGTACATATACAGTTACTCTAAAATAGAGGACGCGCAGCGATGACCTTATAAAATTTATGGAGACATTAAAATTTGCTAAAATAAACACAGATAAAATACATAAAAAAAACATATACATGTGCATATATAAATATAGATAAAAGAACATAAATAAAAAGAAATAGGTGTAAGCCATTCAGATACAAGTGAGAAGACAGCACATGAGTTAATCGCAGGACCCCATGATCCTGGTCGCCTTCAGGTTCTATGTACGCTGCAGCCATCTATTAGAAGTGTTTAGTTATGAAAAGGCCCGTAAGCCACTCAAATGTTGATGTATGTAAGAAAGAGTCTATTCCCACCTTGTAGATAAAGTGTAACAATTCATAGATTTGTAAATTATTTTTTATTAGAAGTCTTTTGCTTGTGTATCTCACATAATGGAGACCCTTCTCCTTCTCAGCCGGCTCATTAGATTTTCCTTTGTCAAATGTTCGTTCACATTATTCAGCAGTTCTAAGGCGGAGAACTGGCAGAACCGCTACAGCGCCGGGGGAAAATGTTTAGCGGCTTTTCGTTCGTCTTTACGTTTTAAGTTCAAATTTCACCGAGGTTGACTTTGCTTTTCATCTTCCTGGGGTCGATAAAATAAGTACCAGTTGAGTACTGAGAACGATGTAATCAACTTACTTTATCCCACGGATTGCTAATCTTTTGCCAAAATTCGAAACCAATATTCATTAGTTCTTTATTAGCTTTAGAAAGAATTTTGGGCTTTATGCAGATCTAGAGGGATGGGCTCCAGCTTGGATCTCTTACTTTTCGATGAGGTACATTTTTTGAAGTTATTTCTTCTTGTTTTCTTTTCTGTTGTTTTATGATACATCTCCTCATCGTAGTTTTGCAATGAAAACGTGCTGTCACTGCTTCTATCCGAAGAAACAGCTTCTGGTCGTTATCTTCCCGACCGGTGGATAATTTATTCCTTAGTCTCGGAGTCGCAACTGGGGGTGTGAGGGATGTTGACTCGCGTTGCTTGAATTCATTTTTTCCTCTGTCTTTCCTACTCCTCTTGCTAGAAAGATCTCAAAATTTTTCTTACTACTAATCGTATAATTTCTGGGACTTCTACTCCGTGTAGCCAGTTTTCACCTTTCTCTCTGAACACCAAATGGAGTACATCTCTGAGATCTTTCAGTTGTCACCAGATCCTGCATGGCCTCCACAGTCCACCTAGCTCTATGTCGTTTTCCGTCATATCTTTGTTGGCACTCCGTCGCTTACGACATCGAGGGTTCCAGTTGATCCGATCAACGGAACAGCCTGCTCGTGAAATTAACGTGCAAGTGGCTGAGCACTCCAAAGACACATGTACCCTTAACGTAGTTCTCGGGGATATTCAGCGTGACACAGTGTGACAAGGCTGGCCCCTTTGAATTACAGGCACAACAGAAACAGGAAGAAAGAGTGAGAGAAAGTTGTGGTGGAAGAGTACAGCAGGGTTCGCCACCATCCCCTGCCGGAGCCTCGTGGAGCTTTAGGTGTTTTCGCTCAATAAACACTCACAACGCCCGGTCTGGGAATCGAAACCGCAATCCTATGACCGCGAGTCCGCTGCCCTAACCGCTGGGCCATTGCGCTTCCACTGTCATATCTTTACTCACCACATATCCGTACTGTGTTACAAAGGTTAACAACGAAATAAAAGCCAGCATCACCGCCGATGTCGCTTGGTGTAGCCCTTATGTTACCTCATCCCATGTGCTGTAACACCAGATTATAAACTGATGTGGGATGCATCAGTTCGATCAGTGTTTCTTTTAATTCGTTCTCGATTTTGAAAACCAAGGACGCACTTCCATATGTCCTAAATTCATCAACGGAGCATTTGGCTGCCACACTACTACTAAGGAGTGTTAAAAGTATTACCTTAAAGCAAATACAGTTTTATATTTAAGAGATGAGGAATTATTTACATTATTTACATTTGACGGATATTTGTCCTCATCTTGTTTGTTGTTAACACAACGTTTCGGCTGATATACCCTCCAGCCTTCATCAGGTGTCTTGGGGAAGTTTCGAACCTGGGTTCTCACTCTTAAGGTATTTTTCGATATTATCATTATTATTGTTATTATTATTATTATTATTCAGTAGTTTTATTTTTATAACGTGCTTTCACTTCACTACCGAGCGCAGCTCTGTGCGCCTTGGGTATGTGCTGTGGTTTGCTGTGGTGCTCTTATGTTTACTGTATTGAAAGTGTTTTGCGTAGGATGTGTGCAGTACCCAGTAGTGCAATTTTATTATTATTATTATTATTATTATTATTATTATTATTATTATTGAGGTCACTGCCTGGAATCGAACTCGGAATCTTGGGGTTAGTAGCCTGTGCTCTTAACCGCTACGCCATATGCCCGTGGGCTTTTTTTTAAAAAGTAACATCGAAAAATACCTTAGAAATGAGAACCCAGGTTCGAAATTTCCCTAAGACACCTGATGAAGGCTGGAGGGTGTATCAGCCGAAACGTTGTGTTAACAAAAGACAAGATGAGGACAAATATCCATCAAATGTAAATAATGTATTACTTTAAAGGCATGAAGAAAACATCTACAGACTTTTTCATTAGCTGAACTTTCATAAATTTCTCAAGCAAGGACAGACACAGCTCTATGATATACTACTATCAAATCTTTCTCCGACTGAAATTCAAATAAGTGAAATAAGACATGCTACGACTACAAATCACAAAGAATGACTATAAATGAAGAGAGAAAATGGAGGAAGGGGTCTGATAAATGTGGAAGACTACGAACATATCGAACTCAGAAGTTTACGGAGATACCTATCCCGTAGTAAGGAAACCTTGCTTAGTGTCAGTTAGGAATGAGGAAGTATTGAAAGCAGAAAAAAAGGGAAAACAAAGATGTACAAAAAGCATATGGAGAGACATTACGCAACAAGGGACTACACAATCAATTCGATGTAGCGAGAAGTGAAGTTACCGGAAATCATAGGTGGGACTGACTGAAGAAAGAATCACTGAAAAAAGAAACCGAGAGCACCACGAAAAACATTTTCTAGAAGAACAAAGGACACGTGGAACTTACCACTTCGTGCATACACGGTGATCAGAGGAAATTGTTTTATATATTAGTATCAATGACTGTCAGGAAAAGAAGTCTCCAGAATGGGCAGATCAGCTTCAACTGCGGATAGAAAAGAAATGGTAATAATGTCCAAATGTGTTAGGGAATAGAGATAACCATAATATAGTGGACTGAAAGAAGAAACAATACCAGTAATAACAAGTGGGTAGGAGCAGATAAACGAAAATACAGACAAATGACTATGCAACATCTCTGAACTTGTATGGAAATTCATCG
The DNA here is from genome assembly GCF_046866305.1 of Octopus bimaculoides. Taxonomy (NCBI): domain Eukaryota; kingdom Metazoa; phylum Mollusca; class Cephalopoda; order Octopoda; family Octopodidae; genus Octopus; species Octopus bimaculoides. Next base: position 97,489,960 of record NC_142935.1, read on the forward strand.
TAGAAAATAATGGTGTACAAGGCGCTGCCAAGAAGAGTATTTTCAATGCTATGGGAAACACAAAACCCTAACAGAGTACTATACATACTCAATACGTGCAGAGCTGTGTTCGGTTGTGCTGTGAAAGCACGCGATAGAAACTATTGAAATAACAGCAGCAGCAACAGCAACAACAACACCAGCAGCAGCAACTACAGCTACTTCAATATGAAAGCTGGTTTGGCCTTTTCATATGATGAAAAAAAAAAGGTGAGAGGGAAAAAAATCACCTAACTAGA
>NC_142935.1:97495237-97505237 GCF_046866305.1 Octopus bimaculoides
TAAAATAAAATTCGTATAACGTTCAACGGATAAATGAATTATAAAGACATAAATGAAACATCGAACATCACACCTCCGAGTAAACATTGCATATACTAGTTGAAAGTATGTTTAAAAGAGACAGAGCAAAAAAAAAAACAGTGTAGGTGTGTGTGTGTATGTGTGTGTTGGTGTTTATTGGTATGTGGCAGAGAGAAAGGCAGACATAGAGTGAAGAGAAGGTGGAGGGTGTTGGAGAGAATGAGAGGATATGATGTAGCATAAACACGACGAAAGTGGTGGATAACTAAGGATTATAAAAATTATCTCTGTACTTTGAACAGCCCAGTTAAAAGGGCGTATCTCTTCTTTTATTGCTGCTCAAAGCGACTATTTCAAATAAGATGATAAAGCTGATGGTTTACTAACAATACTTATTTGGTAATTAAAACAACGCTGACAGCAAAACAACAATAGCAACAACATCAAATTACACAAATTCATACCTTCATTATTATTATTATTATTATTATTATTATTATTATTATTATTATTATTATTATTATTATTATTATTATTATCATCTTCATCATCATTAATGCTGTCGTTGTCATCATCGTTGTTGTCGTCGTTGTTGCTGTTGTTATTGTTGTTAATGATGTTGTTGTTGTTGATATTACGGTCTTTTTTTTTGTAGATCGTTTGTTTGACGACTTGTACAGTTTTTATATGTTTGGAAGTTTTATTTGCTGGAGAGAAATCAATAGTTTTACATCGATTTTTTTTTCATATATTTTATTCAGTTTTAGTTGCTGTTGGTCATCAAGTTTTCTTTTTAATAAAATCAATACTAGAATATCATTAAAAGTTTTTTAAAGATAGAGAATGGTTTCCTTGCCTATCTATCTATCTGTTTGCCTGTCTGTTTGTCTAACTATCCATTCATCTATGTATCTATCTATCTATCTGTTTGCCTGTCTGTCTGTCTAACTATCCATTCATCTATGTATCTATCTATCTATCTATCTATCTATCTATCTATCTATCTATCTGTCTGTCTGTCTGTCTGTCTGTCTATCTATCTACCTATCTATATATCTATCTATCTATCTATCAATATCACCAAACTGGAGCGCTTCCTCTTCCGCTTCTTGTGGAAAGGAAGCGTTCCGATGGTTAGGCGATCCGTTTGCTGCCAACACCCGTTAAAAGGAGGACTGGGCATGCCGTGGTTGATGATGCGCAGACACGCGCTGAGATTGCGACATCTCCGGCTCTACGTAGACAACGGTGAACAGGTGTGGTCGCCGTTTGTGCGGCGCGCTTTCCCGCAGCTCGTCTCCATGACCGAACTGCAGTCATGGATCAAGAAGAGGCCGAGGAAGGGCGAATGGCACCGCGAGTGTCGCGCTGCTCTTCGGCAACTCCAACAACCCGGGTCAACCTTGAGCGACTGCATCACAACTAACGCATTCTATAGTGGATTAGTGGAGGGAAGGTACGACGACGATCTCGGGGCGAACCTGGGCGTCGACGAGGAATACCTGACCCGCCTGTTTAAGACGACCTTCGGACCGGGACCTATGGACAACTTCCAGAGATCCCTGGCCTGGCAGTGCTATCGAGAAGCACTACCCGTTCGGGATAAGCTCTACAGGCATGGCTCAAGAAACACGGGGCCGACCTGTCCGAGATGCCGGCAGAGCGACGAAACCGTTCTGCACGCACTCGTACAGTGTCCCACCATTTCCGAGTTGTGGGCTTACGTCGAACAACTGCTATCGCGTGTGGGACGAGTCGGTCTATCAGCCGAGTCTATCGTGAATATTGTCGCGCCTCCTTCCTTTAAACGGGAAGGAAGAGCTATTTTCATCGTACTTGTGGCTATGGCGAAAGAATGTGTATGGTGGACGCGTCTGAAAGGTCTAGAGACAAAGACTTTCCTCTCTGGGCAATCTCTCATCAACTTCTTCAAGTATCACCTGAAGAGGAAGGTGAGAGTAGAAAGGGAAGTCTTGTCTAGTGAATGCTTCAAAAAAGGATGGGTGAATGTAGCAAGGATGGCACGTGTGAACGACGGAGCCATCTTGAGCATAACCCTATGAACTAAAAAAAAAAAAAAAAAAAATCCAAGAAAAAAAAAGAAAACAAAAAGGCAAAAGAGAGTCACTTACTGTTATAGTTTCTTCAATGAGAATATTGACCAAGGTTACCGTGGTCTTTTCCGTAGGCTTTTCTTTCCACGGCCAAACCTAAACTGTCCTCCCCTCCTTTTACACGAGAACATTACTGTGTGATACACGATCCCTATTGATCGAACTACCCCCTTTTCCTTCCTACGATCCCTTTTGATCGCCCCCCCTTTTTTTCTTTTTTTTTTCTTCCCCCTCCCAAAAAGAAAAGCTCTACATTGTATTTGTCCCATCTTCGTTGAGCCCTGTGTGGCTAATAAAAGAAATGTATCTATCTATCAATCTACCTACCTACCTACCTACCTACCTACCTACCTACCTATCTATCTCTCTATCTCTCTATAAATATATATATATATACATATATATATATAATAATACAAATAATATATATATATGTATATATACATACGTATATATACATACTTACATCTATACGTATATATATATATAGGTACTGTAAGTTTAAGGTAATACTTGACAAGTGTAAGCACCTGTATATGCCAGATAGAGGTGAGAGAATATATATCAAACATAAATTGAAAACAGAACACAAAGGATATCGTGGTACACGTGTTTCAAGCTTTATAAACAATCTGTTATTACATCACCATAGGTATATTGATTCAAAAGATGGTTTAAAGCTCCGTTGGGCCTCCAACAATTCTTAGTCCAAAGATTACATCACAAAAGAAAAAGTACACTTAGTATTATCCATTATAATAGGTTTATCACATCCCTTTAAAAAGGTACATTTCTATAGGGGTTCTTTGGATTTGAAAAATCTACCCATATTGTACCACCATTCAGCATATATATATATATATATATATATATATATATATATATTTATTTATTTATTTATATATATATGCATATGTGGGAACAGGACGTCATGAAACGTGTACAACAAAAAAGTACGAAGTACGAGTACATAGAACATGAACTATTCTTTCGAACAACGAAAGACACAAATGGAAAACAAAACAAACAACATAAAGAACGACCCTTCATCAGTTGTTGGCTGTTTTTCTAGTCTCGTATTTCTGCTGTTATAATTTATGTGCAATAAATTGGCTATAGCTCTACAATACACAAAATATTTTAACAATTTTTATGTACAACTCCTTGTAAGATATAATTAAAATATATAATTAGGTCATTTAAGCATGGAATAGCTGTGAGGGCCCATTCCAGTACAATGAGAATCAAAGGGTACCATAGGTAAAAAGTGGTTGACACCCATTGGTTTAAATAATATTTCGACGTGTTATCACTCTGGTTACGAAAGGCATGAGTGATTATACTCGCTATACACGATATAACATTTGTTAATGTCATTTAGCAAGTCCCTCTGTCAATCCGTAAATTTCCTTACTTCTCTATATCTCTGTTCTTACGACGAATGGGCGTCCCGCATTGTTGGGGGAATTTATACCCAATGGAACCGGGAAACCGGCCCTTACGAGTCGGCATGACACGAGAAAGGAACCGTTTTAACTTTATATCTCTGTTCTGGAATTGTAAGGTCAGTACGTGACATAACCTCATGCAGTGATATTAGGCAGAAATATAAAATAGTGTTTTACATTACAACTAATTTCACCGTCACCGAAACATCGAAAGAACTCTGTAGAAAAGGTTTTCTATTAAGCGGGAAAACAAAACAACAAAACAAGAGTCTGTGAACGATAGAGTGACAACACGTCGAATTGTTATTTAAACCAATGGGTATCAACCACTTTTCACCTATGGTACCCTTTGTACTGGAATGGACCCTCACAGCTATTCCATGCTTAAAAGACCTAATTATATATTTTAATTATATCTTACAAGGAGTTGTGCATAAAAATTGTTTAAATATTTTGTGTATTTTAGAGCTATAGCCAATTTATTGCACATAAATTATAACAGCAGAATACCTATGGAACCTGAAGGGATATGTAGACCCCGGTTGAGAACCAGTGATGTAAACTAAAAAGTTGAAAAAGTTCGGAGCAAAAAAAAAAAAAAAAAAAAAAAAAAGAAGCTTCTTAGAAAGTAAGGACTTCTATTTGCATAAGCTTAATATATGTATAAAGTCATATTGTTACATATCATAGAGGAACAGTTTTAAAAGAAATTAATGTAGTGGAAAAATAATAACGGCTAATTGTTTTGGAAGTCAAATATGCGTATAAAGCAAAGTTGAGTAGAAAAAAAAATGATCTCAAGGAAATAACTCTAATGAAACAATAAACAAGAATTTGGATAAATAAATAGTGTATAGGCGAAGGCGTGGCTGTGTGGTAAGCAGTTTGCTTCCCAACCACATGTTTCATGGTTCAGTCCCACTGCTTGGTACCTTCGGCAAGTGTTTTCTAGTATAGACCCTGGCCGACGAAAGCTATGTGAGTGGATTTAGTAGAAGGAAACTGATAGAAGCCCGTAGTATATATATATATATATATATATATATATATATATATATATATATATATATATATATATGGGAGAATATACGAAAAAACAACAACAGACGAGGACAGGTGGTGTAAATAACAAAAGGATGTATTAGTATGACGCTCGGGAATACGGAAAGTCTTTGACGTTTCGAGCTACGCTCTTCAACAGAAAGAATACGGAGACAAGGAGAAAAACACGGAGACAAGGAGAAAAACACGGAGACAAGGAGAAAAACACGGAGAAAAAAAATTGAATAGTGTCCAGTCAACGGTCAGAGTGTGTGTCTTTGCGTCTGCGTTTGTCCTTCACCAGCACTTCACAACCGGTGTTGATGGCAAAATTTGGTACTAGCCCTTCCAGTATTTTCCACATTTAAATTATTTAATATCTCTCACGTCTGCGCTGTATGGAGTAGAATCGTAGTTCTTTCAGCCTCTACCTGTAGTTCATCTGTTTGACTGTAGCAATCTTTTTAATCAATTTTTTAAAACAACCATGGATATGCTTTAGTATTTAGACCGTATGTGTATAATACAGTCATCCCTACCGATAAATTGAGAAAGATTTTTACGTATAGAAAGCGTTATGTATAATTTGTTTGACCAATACAATTAAGATACGTGAAAAGAGAGAGAAGCTAAGGGAGGTAACTGAAATCTGCAAATAGCATGAATTCGAAGAGATATTTCAGGGGCAATGAGCGATTGCTGTACACATAAAATTCTTAATTAGTTTAAATTTCCCATTTATTGGGAAAGTAAATATTTTGAGACAATTGTAAACATCCTTCAAACGGAAGGGGAAATAATTTCTAAAAATCAAAAAATAATCTCTCAAATTAAATTAATATGCTTAAAAGATATTTGTTTGCAGGGAAGGGACAACTATAAACGTGTTTAGCCAGTAGAATTAGCAGAATAAAGAAATAAATTGAGTAAATAACCGAAATGGGTCGATGGCGTTAAGGGTTAATAATGTACTGGAGTCTGTTGGAAAAAATCATCATTATTTTGTGATGTGGAAAATAACGAAAAGTAACTTCCTTATAAGACTGATTGTTTCTCTAAGGTTCTAGGTATGCATCCCTTGGAATTGTGTGAGCATGGAGACAGACCGTGTATGTGATTCTGTTGCGATGTTGTTTTCATATGGTAGAAAGCTCCAGAAGCATTTACCGACAAATAATCCGTTGTACTATAGAGGCAAGACCTGAATTTGGGGAAGGGGACGAGTCGATTACATCGACCTCAATGTTTCACTGGTACTTAATTTATCGACCCCGAAAGGATGAAAGGCAAAGACTACCTCGACGGAATTTGAACTCAGAATGTAGCAACGGGCAAAATACTGCTAAGCATTTCGTCCGGCATACTATCGATTCTGCCAGCTCACCGCCTTTTTGCCGACAAATAATTCAAGTAATAAAAACAGGTCGAGCACATATGGTTTGGATGCATGTGCCTGGTGTACCTTTATCAGACGGGTAGTTATGATGGGTATATTGGGCTTCGTATATTTGTACCCCAGTGTCACTTTGGTGGCATGCATTGCTAATGCGATGCTGGTTATTGATCGACTAATCATGCCTGCTTGATTCCAGGGTCGAAAAGAAGAAGAAAAAATACAACCCCTTAAAATTTTAAATAGGAAGAAGTTGGAGCATTAGAACTGTCAAAGCCGTGCCTATAATAATTGGAATGTTGGGAACAACAGGCAGAGATATAGACAAATGGCTGGAGAGCTCTTACAAAATGTTTGTCTCTTGGGGACAGCAAGGATTATCAGGAGGGTTCTAAGCACTTGAAAGTCTATTGAAAACTTGTGGATACTTGAGGTTTAAAGGTAGTAACCCGCCACCCACATAATTCCTGCCAGAATAAGACCGAAACTGAGCCAAACCAAATAATAATAATAATAATGATAATAATAATAATAATAATAATAATAATAATAATAATAATAATAATAATAATAATAATAAATACAGATTTGTCAGCAAATTCTGTATCTTCGGATTCGTAGGTGCTACATTCTAGACAATTAACATTTACGAATTTCACCAAGTCTTATTTTTTTTTCTTCTTTTAACAGCAGTATCAGAGTTTTTCTTCTATTCTTGCGGAAAACAAAGAAGACGTGACGCGAATGTGAATTGCGAATCTTTCCAATCAACACTTACGTTAGTTTTCAATGCAAAGAAAAACAAAAATCCTTTTTTTTTTTTTTTAAATTTTTATTTTCATTATGGTGCGCTCCTTAGTTTCTGCAGACACCTGACCTTCGGTGCAAACCTAGTTCTTTTCTCTTCATAATCATATTGAACAAACGAAAATAAGTTAAAGGTATCCTCTTACTGACATTTTGATAATATCAAAGCGAAGCATGTCACGTGCTTCAAGACGCTCTAAAGCTTCATCGAACAAAGCTCTATGACATTCAGTTGTTTTATACGAGGGCAAAGTTTCAGGTTACAATTTTATTTATTTATTTAGTTATTTGAATTATTCATTATTATTATTATTATTATTATTATTATTATTATTATTATTATTATTATTATTATTGGTTTCATATCAGTTGAGGTTAACCTTACCTTTCATTCGAAATTGATGAAATATATTACCAATCCAGCAGTGGGGTCGATTTAATCATCTGACTCCTCTCAAAAAATTTTCTGTCCGTTGCGGCTATTTGCGTCTATATCACTCCTGCTCTGTACATCCTGGGTTCATAAAGAACAATGATACTTTGGGGTAAAATATACGAAGCCCAGTATACCTACCACGACTACCCGTCTGATAAGGGTACACCAGTCACATGCATCACAACCATATGTGCGCGGCATAGTGATCTCATATCAAGATAAACAGTGCATGACCTTGCAGATGGAGCCCAGTTAGAATTTTCTTCGGGTGAGTAGCCCATTCCGCTTAAATGGTCCTTGAATAAGGTTTGTTTAAGGTTGTTGAACGAAACTCCAATGTTTCCAGAGGTGAATTATTCAAACCCCAAAGAATTCTTCTCAACACATGGCCATGATGCCTAGCTTCTTGAAACATATTCTGTCACTCAGAAAAGTGGGGATAGGTGAAGGTACTGTTATCTAAACTTCTATAAATAAGAGAGTAGTGAAGTTAACGTGCCTCAATTCACTCTACTTTTGCAACTGAATATTGGGGGCAAGATTTGAAAGAAGGAAATTCGGCTCGGCATTAGAGTAATACAGCTTTCGGAGGTGGGTTCTCTGATACGTTAAATGTAGTCTATGGTCCAAAAAACACATTGCTATATTTGTTGTTACCTCTTTATTAATGTTATGCGGTGGCAGCGCCATGCAGTGGTGTGGATAAATACAAGGTTGTTACTAGCTCAAATATGCTTGGATTCGAACATATCCAAAGCTTATTTGAACTGGCTATAACTTTTCGTTTATTATTGTGTTTCTCGTGAATGATGAGTTCACCATTTTACACCATGTCCACTCCTAACCCGCTCTCACGTTTGGTCATTTATTTTCCGTTTTACTTTTGTACTGTCCCCCAAATCTTCAATCCTTGTGGCCAATAAAAGAAATCATTAACATAATTATTAGGCTTCTCCATTTTGTTTGCGAAGACGCAAGAATCGGAGATTTAGGATTCCTGAAAATTGATCTGTACTTGAAGACCGATCAGAGATGAATATTCATGAGAAAAAAAAAACAAAAAAAAAAAAACGTTTTGTTTTGGCTCCAATACAACAATATTTTGTGTCGGTGGAATTATTGAAATGGAATTATTTTGGAGAGCAGAAGACAAAAAACGAAAGTGTTGGAAATGTTGGCCTCCGAAGACAGGTACTGGAAAGATACGTAAGTAATAATAATAAAAAATGAAAAAAATAGAAGTATAGTAAAAAAAGAGTTTACAAATGATCTAGCGATGAGTTGCAAAATAATACAATTATTTTGCACACGCATACACAGACAGACACACACACACATATATTAATATATATATATATATATATATACATATATGTAGGTATATATATGTATATATACGTATATATATGCGTGTGTGTGTGCGTGTATATATATATATATGCATATACATATGCATGTACACACCCACATATGTATATATATATATATATATTTATATACATATACATATATATATTTGTATGTAAATATGTATATATATATACATATATATATGTTTATGTTTATGTATATATATATATATATATATATGCACTTATGTGGTTATACATACATAGACACTCATATATATACTTATGTATATATATATAAATATATATATATATATATATATATATATATATATATATATATATATATATATATATATATATATATATATATATGTACATACACAACTATAATACGCATACTTACATAAAGGCACATAAACATAACACTTACAAGCTGCGACACACACACACACACACACACACACACACACACACACACACACGCACATAAACACACATATATATCACTCAATAAGTTAGTCAGGAGAGAAAGGTCAGTAGCTCTGATCTTTACAGGCCCAACCAGACTGATCTGGTTCACGCTGATGCTGCTTCCGTCTAACGTGTATATCGGCAGATCAGTTCGAGAGATAAGAATAGGTGATTGTCCGGCCACGAATGTCTATACCCACGTACGCGAGCGCATGCATGTTTCCGTGCGTGCGCGTGCATGTGGTAGAGGGCGTGGAGGAAGAGAAACATCTAAGACATTGCATCCATTCAGTCTGGTATAGATTTCGGTTCTAGGCTTGTGAAAGTATCACCCGTAGCAGCATATGAACTATCAATTCTTCGATATAGTCTTTCGAATCAGTGGTTACAATCGTTTGGTATGGAAGTGTCCCTTGAGATATGATTATTTCAATAAAATTCTTTTGTGAAATGATAAGAGTTGCAGGGGCTGTTCGCTGACGTGATGGGAATTCTTAAGAGGAACAATATTTTCTTTAAAGTAATATTGTTCTCTGATCAAATCCTGCATTCTGAGTTCAAATCTTTCTGTGTTAATTTTGACCCACAACTCACCCATAATCCGTACAATAAAGACTAGTATTAAAATACAGAAATGTTCCGTCGAATGAAAAAATGAATGTTTTAGATGTCTTTATATTGATGAAATTATTTAGGGTTTCGGATGTTCGCAGCCTCATTGCTTCTTTCACCATCTTCCTTTGTACTGATACTCAGGTTTCCCTCTCTGCTTTCTGGTAATTTCTCTTCGACCCTATTTCCTAGCAAAACATCTGCATCCTCCAGAATCAGGGTCATCGTAGTTGTCGTCGTCGTCGTCATCATCATCATCATCCATCCATCCATCCATCCATCCATCCATCCATCCATCCGTCACG
>NC_142935.1:97510237-97515237 GCF_046866305.1 Octopus bimaculoides
TATACATTATTATTTAACCCACGTAGGATAGAGAATGGGAGAAGCGGATGTGATCTGAAAGAAAATCTCTTGCAGTAGTGATATCGGTCAGATTATGCCCCAAATTCCAATCTCAACGGGAACGTTCTTATTCTGCTTAACTTTAAATAAGGCTATGAATTTATGGAGTAGGAACAATCTGTTATATCGAAAAGCTTCATCTCAGAACATAATTGCTACTATTTGTCGACCACGGACTGGATGTAAAGTAAATTCGACCTCAGCAAGATTTGAAATGCACAACTTTTCAACTGTCAATGTAAGCTACTCTTCCCTAACAAACGTCCCTATAAGATGCAGTGGACTCATAGGTGAGTGAATGAGTAACACTGTAACCCTTCATTGGAGCTAACCAAACACAAAGTGCATTGCATGTTTGAAGCTCTGATGGAGCTATAAGGTGATATTCAGCCCGTCGTACATATATATATATATATATATATATATGTATATGTATATGTTTGTGTGTCTGTGTTTGTCCCCCTAACATCGCTTGACAGCTGATGCTGGTGTGTTTACGTCCCCGTAACTTAGTGGTTCGGCAAAAGAGATCGATAGAATAAGTACTAGACTTACAACGAATAAGCTCTGGGGTCAATTTGCTCGACTAAAGGCGGTGCTCCAGCATGGCCGCAGTCGAATGACTGAAACAAATAAAAGAATATGTGACTATTTCAAACATAAAACGAGCAAGTACAATCCTTTACAACGGTCCCAATTCAAAAACCTATGCAAAAGGGTCTCAGTTAATTGAACAGTCATAAATACATAAACGTTGTTTATTTTATTCTCTTTCGAAAAAGTAACTATAAAGTGGATATCGTCGGGCTTTAGACGAAGTCGGAATATAGTCGAAAGAAAACCTAGAATGAAAGGAAAAGATCGTAACTTTAATGTTAGGTGCCCGTATGTGACTGTTCGACCTGCTAAAATGGTAACTAAGTTTCACTCAAAATCATACACCACATGTTTCAAATATAAAACATTTTGGCTGATGTACAGACGCACAATATCTGGAATAAAAAAATAAACTGTGATGATCACGGTTGGAACTTCTTTGGTCATAGATCTACTCGACCAGACTTGACTTAAGGCAAAACAACAACAGCAAATAAATACATGATGATTTTGAGGTTTGGGTTCTGTTCTCGGTTGATTCAATTTTGCTCCATTTTGGACAGCAATAATTTTTAGATAGGAGTCGAAGAGCCTGTAGTTCAGTTTTGATTTTTGTTCAGAGCCATTATAATCTCCATAGAAAATGCCCTTGAGAAGATAAATAATGAATGTCAAGCAATTTCAACCACATCTTGTAAATATGATGTGTCTAGTATGAAAGGAATTAATATATAGAGAAAGAAACAAAATTTGAAAGAAAGCCAAAACAGGTTAAATAAATACATAAATGCATAAAACAATGCCACTATAAAAATGATTTTCTCTGATGTCGAGATTTAGATGACTATTTTAACAAACATTTGTTCCTTTTTACAACAGTGCATTCCTTTCATTTCTTTCACAACTTTTCAAGATATTGCCAAATCAGTGATGCCAATGCAAGCCTCAATGATGCATGTAATATTAGAATGTGGTAAACGTTTACACGTGTTTTCAAGTGTACCATAAACAATATTTTGTGTTTATTCGCCGTCAAAACCTATTCGACTATTCAACTAGGAAAGAATTCCGGATCAATAAGTTAATAATGAAAGTAAAAATAAGTAAAGAAATATATAAATAGATAAAAAAGATAAAAAGTTTAAATAAATAATGTTTCTCTTGTTTTTGACCGATGCAATATCTGCAGATTGCTTGAGAACCTTTCATGGAACACTAAATCAGATACGCCTATTGGCTAACATAAAGCAGAGAAACGGAGTCGAAAAGCAAGAAAAATGGACGTAAGCAGACATATTGTGTGATATATATGCGTAGGCACGTCAGAACATGCTGAACCATATCCCCAATGGCTTGTTCAGCAAGGCTGCTGATCTATTTATTCCATAGCGCCTCATACTATTCCTCATTTCTTAAACAAACGCCCAACTATAGCAAGGCTTACACCACTTCGATTATATAGAAACGTGGATAAAGGAGAACTGTTATGATTGAATGAAGGCATAACTCATATTTCATACATTTATTTTAAAATCTGTAAAACCATTATTTTGTGTAGTTACTCTGTAAACATACAAACCAATTTTTCCCCCCACTAATGAAATGTTTATTATTATTTCTAGCGTTTTTTTTTTTCCTTCTGAAAGCGAACATAGAGAACCATAGTCCAGATTATGAGATTGCTAGTCACACACAAACATAGCAAGCAGACGATAATGTCGTAAGTTTGAAATAAAACTTTCAGCTATGTTAGATATATAGTTGATTTAAATTATCTGTTTAATTTATGCGTTTGAACAATATATTAAGTTTGAATTATTAAATTGGGTTTTGACTTAGTACAGAATTTAACCAGGCGAGTGTTGGCCGAGATAACGATGAAAATGGGTTCAGAGAGGTTTTGTCTCTCAACCAGCGAAATGGTATAAGCGTGGAGTTGTGCTTCTGGCACAACGATGGCAATAGACAATAGGATATTTCTGTCATTTACGACTTTACATAAATACACATATATGTACGTACGTATGTCTGTATCTAGGTCTGTATGTATGTCTGTTTGCATATATATATGGATGTAGGTAATATGTAAGCAGTGAAGGCTTAGAGGTTAGGGTAATCCGTTCGCAATCGTAAGGTCATGAGTTCGATTCACGCCGGCGTGTTGTGTCCTTGAGCAAGACACTTTATTTCACGTTGTTTCAGTCCACTCAGCTGTCAATTCAACTGTAATTGAAATGACCGCCCTTGTCATATTCTGTGTCACGCTGAATCTCTTAATTATGCTATGGGTAGCCGTGTCTGTGGGGTGCTCAGCCACTTGCATGTTAATTTCATGAACAGTCTGTTCCGTTGATCGGATCAACTCGAACACTCATCGTCGTAACCGACGGGGTGCCAATTAGTATGTAAGTTTGCATACATGCATGTATATGCGTATAAACAAACGGGAAGAAATGTTCTTAAATTATTTCATAGAAAGAAAATATGGATTATTTCCAAAACACACATTCACACACATGCACACACTTTTTATAAAATATTTTTAAAGGTTTGTCATTATCTCAAGCTGAGCCCTAAAAAGATAATAAAATGCATATAAATATTGAATTTCTCGGGTATAGTTCAAATGCTGGTATAGCCACCAGGTTGTGTGTCCCAGGTGTTGAGGCAGTCAGCGGATAGATTTCTGCCAAAGGATAGTAGTTTAATGAATGTAGGGGTGAGGTAGGTGGATGTTGTGTAAAGGAAGTGGCAGGAGCAACGGACGGTGGAGAGGAAGGGAGTTGAGATGTACATGGAGGGGCTCAACTGCACTCGGTTATTATTTTATTCGGTTTATAGCAATAACAAAGAAATTCTGAATCCTTTTGAACGTAGTTATATATTTGGGTGTTGTGGAGTATAAACATTCGTATGAGTTGTCTGACTTCATTACTACACGTATAACAGAATCAAAACATGCGTGTGATCATATGGTTTTGGTAATTTTGAATCCAGCAAGGTGGCGAGCTGGCAGAAACGGTAGCACGCAGGGCGAAATGCTTCGCGGTATTTCGTCTGTCTTTACGTTCTGAGTTCAAATTCTGCCGAGGTCGACTTTGCCTTTTATCTTTTCGGGGTCGATGAATTAAGAACCAGTTGCGTAATGGGGTCAATCTAATTGACTGACCCCCTCCCCACAAAATTTTGGGCCTTGTGCCTAGAGTAGAAAAGAATATTGAGAGGAAATGAATGTTATCACATCAAAGCGATCAGTCATGACTTATTTGTTTGCATGTCTTGTAATAATGCTGAGCTAAATCAAGATAGATAATACATACACAATTTGTGATCAGTAGAAGTGTTGGAAATCTTCAAGTGTGGGTCTAATTTAATTAATTAGCATGGTGAATTATTAATCCATTGCTTACATTTAATATAACCTTCCAAAACTTTTCACATAAAAACTCCACATATCCAAGTTATTTTGATACAACCAATATTAACGGTGGTGTTCTAATTCATTGATTCTGTCACTTCCCACTTGAATTCTTTCTCGTGTAACCAACCATTCTTAACTAACGTATCTAATTTAATATTTAACTATTGTAACAAGTCTAATTTCAATTTAATTGTAGATGACCCAATTAGGTGTGCACTAATTAATAATAGTGCACACTCTACACCCCCCTCCGTTCTTTATTTATTTTAGTTCCTTTCGATTCTCACCGCTATATAAATTTTTCATGATACTACGATTCCCCCTTTATCAGCAATTCTGAAATTGGAGTATAAACTGCCATCTCTTTGAAATTCTGGTTTATCTCCTAAAATTCTTTCTCTCTATCACTATACATACATACAATACACTCGACAACCGCCAGAGGCACTGGCAGCTTTATATTAGATTAAATAATGTAATCTGTTGTGTTCCTTCATTATCCATCAACTGAAATATCTCATAAATAGAGTGGTTACTTTATAATTCTGGTATTCTGCAGCGTAACATCTTTCAATATATTTGTTTGAATTTCTCAAAATATACAACTGTAATTTTAAGTAGTTTCAAGACATGGCTAGCAGCAACGTCGTTAATTATTGGTCAGGACGCTTGTTAGGTCTCCCATGAATGCTACTTGTAATATTGAATCACGTAAAACTTGTTGCATGGTCGGGTCATCGGTTACTAAGCCGAGACCCCTACTAGGCTCGCCAGATGAAGATGGTTGCTAGAAAAGAAGCAGGACGTAAAAGAAAGCGTATCTCAAGAACCTTCTTCAAACTAAATCTACGTTTGCTTTGATAATCGGTGGTTACTTGGTCAGCGAGTCCTCTGCGACGGTCGACAGCAAAGTGAATTGCTA
>NC_142935.1:97522737-97537737 GCF_046866305.1 Octopus bimaculoides
TCTCTCTCTCTCTCTCTCTCTCTCTCTCTTTATTTCTCTATCTGTGTTTCTTTGTCTCCCCCGCTGTAATGACATAGCTTGATTGCTGCGACAGACGGCTGCGATATCAATATTTTGCATTCCTGTACAATAAATTGAACGAATGATTCATATCAAAGACCGAAATAGCAATAAAAGGATGGACGAAACAAAACAGAAATATTATAGCATATCTCTGATTTCCTGTTCCTCGTCTCACACACCTTAGGATAGGTTTGTCTAATAAATATCAGTCGTGATAAATACAAATACGTATGAAGAGGTTTTTATTATTCGAATGTCAGACGATTGACCTATACGCTAGGGATTGTAATAAATGTGCTATCTACTGGTGACTGTTGTTCCCATAATCCATTTCGAAAGGAGTCATGACTCAATGCCGTCTTCAAGGGTTTATCTAGGGCAAGTCAGCTTCACGTAACTCATCATTATCTAACCTATATATCCACACCAGAGATAAAGATGTCCAACTCGGAAATTTCAGAAAATATTCATCGACATAATCCAGTTGTATTTTACTCTTTCTTCTACGACGTTAATTACTATATTTATTTATTTTTTTCTTCTCATAGATTGTAAACTCAGAATATTGAAGACAGAGTGTGAAAACAAGAGTTTAAAAAATTATTCCAGCTCTCGATTGCCTGCACAACCTATAAATTGGAATGAAGTGTGCTTTTGTATCAGTTTGTAGCGCTTAAATTCTCAGGTTACATTTCCTATGCGCACGCAGTAAACTACAAATATCTTCATTATTTACATTATTTACATTTTTTACATTTGACGGATATTTGTCCTCATCTTGTTGGTTGTTAACACAACGTTTCGGCTGATATACCCTCCAGCCTTCATCAGGTGTCTTGGGGGAAATTTCGAACCTGAGTCCTCATTCCTAAGGTATTTTCAATTTTGTTATTATTATTATTATTATTATTATTATTATTATTATTATTATTATTATTATTAAGGTCACAGCTTGGAATCGAACTCGGAATGTTGGTGTTAATAGCCCGCGCTCTTAACCACTATGTATAACCACGGGCATATGGCATAGTGGTTAAGAACGCGGGCTACTAACCCTGAGATTCCGAGTTCGATTCCAGACTGTGACCTGAATAATAATAATAATGATACTGCGCGCGAAATAAATGAAATATATTCAATATTTTGCTCTGCATTACCAAGAATGGAAATGTCTCCGCTTTCTCTATATTCTTTTATTCTTTCATTCTTTTACTTGTTTCAGTCATTTGACTGCGGCCATGCTGGAGCACCACCTTTAGTCGAACAAATCGACCCTAGGACTTATTCTTTGTAAGCCTAGTACTTATTCTATCGGTTTCTTTTGCCGAATCACTAAGCTACGGAGACATAAACACACCAACATCGGTTGTCAAGCGATATTGGGGAGACAAACATAGACACACAGATATATACATACATACGTACATATATATACGACGGGCTTCTTTTCAGTTTCCGTCTACCAAATCCACTCACAAGGCTTTGATTGGACAGAATCTATAGCAGAAGACACTTTCTCAAGTTGCCACGAAATGGGACTGAACCCAGACCCATGTGGCTGGGAAGCAAGCTTCTTTATTTCATTAAATTGGTCACACAGGCCGTACAAAGATGGGACAAACAAGGACAGACAAAATACAAAAGGTGAAGATGCTGCTTTAATTAAAAGTTAATGTCTGAATGAATGATGATAGCCGAAAATGACATAATTACAATGCAATTAAAAATATAATAGAATATAATTATTATTGCAATATGCAATAGTTCACGGCAAAAGGAAAGGCATCCAGCCATCTGGGCAGAACCTTCTCTTGTTCCCACCGACCTCACTTACCTGGTGCCGATCAGTCTCAACTTGCAAGCCACAGTCTTCTATCTTTCCACGAATGTACTCAGCGACAGGCACCTTTTCTCCACTCTGATATTACTTACGAGGTGGTAACTAAAAACGTTTACCAGACCCTGGCCGGAGACAAAGGTGCCTCTCACTATTCCTCTTACACGCGTCTTCCATACTGTTTCTTTCAGTATGGCTACGACTATATATGTGTGTGTGTGTGTGTGTGTGTGTTTGTGAGTGCGCGTGTGTCTTTGTGTCCTATTTAGTCCCACACCACCGGTTGACAACTGATGCTGGTGTATTTAAGTCCTTGTAACATCGCAGTTCGGCAAAAAGGACCGATAGAATAAGTACCAGGCTTTACAAAAGATAATTGAAGAACTAATAAGTACTGAGGTCGATTCGTTCGACTAAAATTCCACAAGACGGTACCCCAGCTTGGCCACAGTCCAATGACTGAAAAAAGTAAGAGATAAAAGATATTATATATATATATAATACATGTCTGCGTATATATATATATATATATATATATATATATATAATACATTTATATATATATGTGTATGTATATATATATATATATATATATATATATATATATATATATATATATATATATATATATATATATATATATATATATATATACATATATATATATATATATATATATATATATATATATATATATGTATATATATATATATATATATATATATATATATATATATATATATATACATACATACATACACACACATACGCGCACACTGACACACACATTAATGGGGCAGTTAAAACTTGAAAGTAATTATGTTCCTTTTGGTAAGAAAAAGACCCATGGAAAGAAAATATGGGAACTGCTTCAGATGCTCCGTTGCGTGTCTGTTGTCAGTTACTGCTCTGATGGCTTTAATAAATAGATAAATAAACCAACAAACAAACAAACAAAACAAATAAATAAATAAATAAATAGGCAGAACATCACAATATGGTTGAGAGAATCATATGATTTCTTAATTTAAATCAGACGATATTTTAAAGTGATAGCAAATGAAAGGGAAGTCTTGCAATGTTTCTGTAAACCATCTATGTTGAACTTTAATTAGAGACGTCTTACTGAAGTGATAAACGTATTGCTGGCAGTCGAACCCAGTGAAGTGAAATCTAGCATGAGCGGGGGGTGGAGAAGATGAAACAAAGCGAAAAGGAGGAGGTGGGAACAAAGCAAAGTTGAGAAAATATGGTGGAAAATGTGATAAGGACAATATTTATTGAAATGGGATGATGGTGGCTGGGGTAGTGTAAAAGAGGAATGGTAAGGATAGCGTAGATGAAGGGTTGTTTTAATGATTGTGGAGAAGTGGGATGAAAGGATGTTAAAGTTTGTATGTGTGATATCTATAAGTGATTTAATAGCAGCTAGAATGCAGGAGTGTGTGTGTGTGTGAGAGAGAGAGATAGAAAGAGAGAGAGAGAAATTTGGAAAAAGCGACATGATGAACGTGAGAGTGACAGAGAAGAGGAAATTAAAAAGATTTAATGTCGAAGAGACATAAAAAGACAGAAACAGAGAAATATTTGATATTTGAGAAATAGAGAGAGAGAGAGAGAGAGAGAGGGGGAGAGAGAGAGCGAAAGAGTGTGTGTGTGTATGTGTGTGTGTGTGTGTGTGTGTGTGTGTGTGTGTGTGTGTGTGAGTGAAATATTAAATGCGACAGTGGTGTAAACGATGGATTTAATGGCAGAGAAAGATATGTGAAACAAGTCGTAGGAAATGACGATGTAAAAGATTAAAAATTGAGGGGAAAAAAAAAAAAATTGCAAGTTATATTCTTGCAATTAGCGAGCTGCGGGTATTGTGTGAAAGTATTGTGTACGGCAGCACCTTAGCACGATGACACGTTAGATAACTGTAATGTGCATTTTGTGGCCTCGGTGCCACTCTTTCGTCTCTCTACACCACCTCAGCATCTCATATGATTCATTCCTTTTACAACTTCATTCCAAAGTCGTATTTATAGAACCGGTTGAAACGAAGCTACGGTATGAGGACCTCAGTGGTAATCAGAGCCTGTAAAACAACTCGAACCCGGTGTACCGGGTTCGAGTTTTTGCAATTAGAGTTGGTGTTGCTGCTAGATTCACTTCGCAATAATACGATTACGGGTTCGATCGACGACCCTGGGATTATGAATTCAATTCTTTGCTTATAAATTAAAAATCTTTGCAGAAACTCACTGGAAAGATTGCATTAGGTCCAATTTTTTTCGAAGAACGAATTACACACTTCAAAGGCGGCGATTTCAGCAAGGTCTCCGAAGATGACAGAGTAAGTACCAGCTCAATATTATTATCGATTAGGCGGCGAGCTGGCAGAATCGTTAGCCCGCCGGGCGAAAGGCTTAGCGGTATTTCGTCTGTCTTTACGTACCGAGTTCAAATTCCGTCGAGGTCGACTTTGCCTTTCATCCTTTCGGGGTCGATAAATTAAGTACCAATTGCGTACTGGAGTCGATCTAATCGACTGACTCCTCCCCCAAAATTTCGGGCCTCGTGCGAGTTGGCAGAAACGTTAGCACGCCGGGCGAAATGCTTAGCGGTATAACATACATACATACATACATACAAACATATACATGCATATATATATATATTCATACATATACACACACGCACAGACACACATACACATGTATATCAATCTATCTATCTATCTATCTATCTATATATCTATAAATATATATATATGTGTGTGTGTGTGTGTGTGTGTATGTGTATCAATTCCTGGTATACCAACCTAGATATTGTCAATGTTCTCTAGTTATGATGTAGATCAATACCTATCATAAACCCGCATATACATACGCAGGGAAGCACACACATGCACATTCATATCCACATATACACATAAGCATACATACAGATATAAGGTGATACGCAAGCATTCAACAGCTCTCCTTCTCTCTCCTCTCTATCTCTCACCCTCTCTCTCTCGTTCGCTCTTTATATATACATATATGAGTGCAACACATCTTATACCAGAAACAGCTCTCTCTCTTTCTGTCTCTCTCTCTCTCTATATATGCATATATATGTGTGTGTATGTGTGTATCTATGTGTGTGTTGATGTATATATATATATATATATATATATATGTGTGTGTGTGTGTGTGTGTATGCATGGGTGTGTGCTTAACTGAAACTGTGAGTCTGCTAGTGCTGGTCCTAGCAATACTGTTGCTGTATTATATCTAGTTGTGTTGTGACATATTGATTGAACTGTTTAATGAATAGAGCGACCCTAATAATAAATAGCCGCATCCCAGTCTATTTGCATTTCTTGCACATGTCAGTAAAACTAATACATTGTCATCACTAATGACAGTTCAATTAGACGGAACGAAATCAGCTCAGTGGAAAATGGAGCGTAGTGAAACACAGAGTACAAACAGGACACATAAAGATTGCACAGTACTCAGGCACCATTTCTAGCGTACAAGCACACTAAGGTTAAAGTCATGCTTACACAGATACACACGGATGAGGGCGGGCGCATGTGGAGGGTAATACCGCAGCGATATCTATACTTCTAAATATACAGAGCGAATGCTGTGTATGTATGTATGTATTTATGTATGTACGTATGTATATATATATATATATATATATATATATATATATATATATATATATATATATGTGTGTGTGTGTGTGTGTGTGTGCGTGTGTGTGTGTGTGTGTGTGTGTGTGTGTGTGTATCGGTGCCCCAGCATGGCCGCAGTCCTTGGATAGAAACTAAAAGAGAAAAATATATGGGCTGATACAAGTTATATAAAATATATATAAATATACGTGTATATGTATATGTATATAGTATGCTAGTAAATATGTACATACATATGTTATGCATATATATATATATATGGAGGCGCAATGGCCCAGCAATTAGAAATTGTGCCCCATTTCCTTCAAACCGCTGTAACAAGTTCTGTTAGAGTTTTGTTTTTCTTTGATTAATGAATTTGTTGAGAATAGTTTTTGCGTGTCTCTTAGTTCATCAACTCTTGAATTATCACTGTAAGTGAATTTGTTAACCCTTGCTAATAGGGAAATAACTCACTGGCTGCTGGTTATTGTTGTATGTAGATATAAAATCTATTAGCAGCTATGCTCACTGTTCCAGAGAATTTAATGCTTCAAGCAAAAATGCAATGCAGTGCCTAAGACGAGACACGAGCCATTTAAATTTTAATAAGTTTATCATCCTATCTCTTTAAACTGCTCTATTGTTCGTACAGGTGTTATTCAACAAGGAAACTAATGCGTGTTACTTTCCATCTAGAATTTCGTTTATCACAATGACGCAGACATATATGGAAGATGTCAAAATCTTAGTTTTAAGTATTTCTTCTTTAACCGAATCGGAATTATATCTTTTATTAATGCTGTTATCTTCGGTAAGACTAAAGAAAACAGCTTTCGGGTTTTGTTTGTGATAATTTGAAATTTGTGGTGTTTGTCGCTAAAGAGAACGGCACCATTTGCATATACTATTAGCAAGAAAACACGCTAGATGGCCACAGCGTCAAATAAATGATGTTTGTTGAAGACCTACATCTGGTCGTTTTCAAAATAATATTTCAAAAACGAAAGAGCTATAAAATAATCTCTGGAAACATTATTTCGAAATTGGATAATAAATCATAACCGAAATACATCTGTCTGGTTTTTATTTCTTGCTTTTCTCACGAATATGTACTAAGACAATTTAGATAAACTATAAGTCGTTTACTATATTGCTTTGTGTTTCAGCGAAATAGTTCCTCATCAGAGATTTTCATTCAAATCAATGCTTTTAGTTGGGATATAGAGAAGTAAAGATAAAAGATAAAAGATTACGAATTTATCATATCTATGTAAATGTCCACTCAAACAGATCATCTCATTGTATATTTGAGAGGAAGACTTTTTTTATGAGAAGTATTTAGAAACTTTCTAAAAAATATGACAATTCACATTTCAGACTGCTGTCTACGTGTGTACATGCGCAGCGACGAGTGGTCACGTGTATTGCTATTTAGTCAACTCTATGGTATTCATGTAGTTTTTGTACATAAAAATGTTATTCCATACACTCACAACCATCATCTCTCTCTCTCTCTCTCTCTCTCTCTCTCTCTCTCTCTCTCTCTCTCTCTGGCAGTCTCTTACTCAACGCATACACACAAACGCACGCACACGCGCGCAAACGATAATAAATATATGTACTAATTTTGCACATTAAAAAAAAAAGGCTGAAGCCACCAACAAAACAAAGAATAATACATTACTATATACTTGAATACAAATGCATATTCATAATTACAATTTATTTGTGAATTGAGTACTTTTATTCTGATTTTCCAGCTCTTTTACACTCATATACATATACAAAGTAAGGGGGGTTTAGTTCACAGGTGATCTAAACGATTAGGTATGCTAAGTAAGTGCTGTAACGGATTACTAGGGCTCCGATGATGGAATATCTCATAACCTGGGGTATCCCAGAAACATCTGTAAGACTTTGAATTTTTTCCAATAATAATAATGATGTATATGACTTGAGATGGTTGCCTTGCCTTAACGTTTGTTGTCCTCTTTTACAATTGTGTGTGTGTGTGTGTTTGTGTGTGTGTGCGCGTGCGTGTGTTAAACAGCAAAGACAGAACGGTGTACATTACGTGTGTATTCAAGAATAAAGGTAAAAAATATCGCGAGATTAGTGAGAGAACCTGTTCCATGTGAACCACATTCGGAGTTACTTTCTTATCGTGAATTTCAAGCCCGATGAGATGTTTACCTTCAACGACCTTTTCTTTCACGCTTGCCACATATGACTGAAAGTGAAGGCGCGTGACTAAGTGGTTAGTGTATTCGGCTGACGATTGTAAAGTCGTGCGTTCAATTCCCGGCCACGCGTTGTGTCCTAGAGCAAGACACTTTATTACCATTGCTCCAGTGCACTCAGTTGGCAAAATTGAGTAGTACTTGTATTCGAACGTGTAGCCCTTGTCACATTCTGTGTTACGCTGAGACTCTCACGCGTGTCGTGGAGTGCTCAGCCACTTGCACGTTAATTTCATGAACAGGCTGTTCCGTTGATCGGATCAACTGGAACCCCCGTCGTCGTCACCGACGGAGTACCAGTGCTATGTCAGTGGAACTTCTATTTTTGTGCTTTAGAGCAGGACTGGTAGAGCAACCGTATCTGTAATAAATAGGTTTGTCATTCCCAGATCGTGTATGTTTGACAAATGAAACACAATCCTTCTTTAGTCTTTTAGTCTTTTTTTTTAACCTTAGAACAACTAGGAGCCAACTGAGGGGAAGATGCATTCTTCCAGGAAACCAAACAGGTCACGATGATGACGATTATTATGATGATGACGGTTTATAAATGCGTAAAAATATCTCTCATGATACCTTGAAATTCTTTCACGAGAAAAAGAGTCTTTAAAACTCATACACAAAGCACAAAGAACATCTTCTACCCGAGAGTATTGTTACATGAAAATATTTCCTGTTTGTATCTATTTAGCCCATTGCAAAACTATGATAGGCCATCCGTATTGAATGCAATTGTAAACAAACATCGTCCATAGTTTTCTTCTGTTTCCAGTGACTTCTTGTTTTCCTGAAAAGAACTTTTATCAGTATTACCACATTATCATTTCTCAATTTGACCTTAAAATATTCTTTAAATGTTTAATTCTGAAAGTTGTGTTGTTTTTGTAAACCATTTTACTTTACAACTCCACTTGCAATTGAAACATGTCTCGTTTCATTTTACCAATTCTAGCAAAATTTCGAGTGTTTTCTTTTTTCTCCTTATTCATATGAGTTGGAATTCTACCTTTGCCGAAGGTTACGCGCGTGTAGTTTGGCTTTCTACATCCATGGCTACAAGAAGCGTACGCATATGTCAGGCACTGACACCTTTAATGTTTGTATATGTGTATTTTAATATGTAAGTTTATATTTTTGCATGCAAGACAGATTGAATTATGAGATATTACATATATGTGTGTGAATGTGGGTGAGTGTGTGTATGTGAGTGAGTGTGTGTGTGTCTTTGCGTATATATGTGTGTATGAATATGCTTTTATGCATATACGCACGTATGTATGTTCGTTTAGCTTGTGTCTGTATGTGGATGTATCTGGATTAATGCGGGAATTAATACAGTGTTATAAAAACAATTCGTTTCTTTGAAAACTGTATCAGCATAGGCTGTTCGAAAAATTATAGAACAAAACCTACAGAAAAGCGTGAAAATTGTCTGTCTTGTCTTAATCAATCTCCAGGAAAAAAGATAATAAAAGCAATCAGAGAGAATAGCCGTCGTGAAAAAGAAAATAATTCTTTGTTGATGTTTCTTAAATATGTAATCCTGCAGATGTGAAATCAGTCATGCCATGTTGGGTGCCATGAAGATTTTGGAAGCTTTCTCAGAAAAGAGGAAAAAAATGATTACAACTTTTATGATTCGATAGAGAAGGGTTAGGAAGACAGAAATTTCATGGGAGAAATTTAGATTAACGACTTATGCTTCTGTCAAGTTTGGTGTGTGTGTGTGTGTGTGTGTGTGTGTGTGTGTGTGTGTGTGTGTGTGTGTGTGTGTGTGTGTGTGTGTGTGAGTGTGAAGTTGTGGCTTAAAACAAAGTAAAAGAGAGTAGAGAGAAATATAGTGAAATGTGAAAGGGGAAGTCGATGTGTTAAACAAACAGGTGGAAAAGTAAAGACAGTGTCAAGAATAAGAGAGAGAGAGAGAGAGAGTGTGTGGAGAGAGAGAGAGAGAAAGTCAGGGAGGGAAGGAGGGACATGGATGGGAGGGAGAGAAAGAGTGAATTACAGGGTGGTGGTAATAATAAGAACTAACGAGTACCAAAGGATGAAATAAAACGTCAATACAAGAAAGTAGTGAAAAACGGAGATAACGTTGAAAGAAGATGATGAAATGAACGCTGAAGGTCTTGGTGATGACACCACCACCACCACCACCAGCAACAACAACAACAACAATAATAATAAAAACAACAGTCGCGGCAACATCGACAAAATTAAAAGCAAAACGTAAAAGTAAAAATATCAAAATAGTGGCTGGAGCAGGAATCATAATCTACACATCGACCAACGTAAGAAAGGTATGAAACAAGCGAATTAAAAGAAAATTCTGTTACCAGCCTCATCATCATCATCATCATCATCATCATCATCATCAACAACAATAACAACAACAACAAACAGCAGCAGCAACAGTAACAATAACAGCAACTTTCGAAACAACGAAACCTCCGACCATTTTGTCAACTTTAACAAACACAGCCATCACAAACGCTGTCGGAACAACAACCTTAATAATAACAAGGCTGGCACGTTTGGCATCAGCAACAGCAATTCTCATATAAACTTGATCATAATAACCGACCATGGTAACACTAACATAAGCAGCAAGTATTTTAAGAGGAGTCATTGCAACTGCAACAGTCTTACAGCAACACAAAATCATAGCGATCACAAAAACAATTATAGCAATCACAACAACAATCGTAGCAATCAAACAATCATAGCAATCAAAAAAGCAATCGTAGCAATCAAACAATCATAGCAATCAAACAATCATAGCAATCAAAACAGCAATCGTAGCAATCAAACAATCATAGCAATCAAAACAGCAATCGTAGCAATCAAACAATCATAGCAATCAAAACAGCAATCGTAGCAATCAAACAATCATAGCAATCAAACAATCATAGCAATCAAAACAGCAATCGTAGCAATCAAACAATCATAGCAATCAAAACAGCAATCGTAGCAATCAAACGATCATAGCAATCAAAACAGCAATCGTAGCAATCAAACGATCATAACAATCAAAAAAGCAATTGTAGCAATCAAACGATCATAGCAATCAAAAAAGCAATCGTAGCAATCAAACGATCATAGCAATCAAAACAGCAATCGTAGCAATCAAACAATCATAGCAATTAAAACAATAATCGTAGCAATCAAACGATCATAGCAATCAAAACAGTAATCGTAGCAATCAAACAATCATAGCAATTAAAACAACAATCAAAATGATCGCAAAAAGCATCGCTGTCACAAAAACAAACAGTGCAATTTTTTCAATTTGGCAGCAAAATCAAATAATTGTTTCTAACATCGATACAAATACGGACGGAAGGGAAGAGTCGAATTTAAAGACCCTAATATATAGCTGGTACTTTAGTTTACTCAACCTGCAATCACGAAAGACAGATCCTGCTCCAACAGCATTTAATTTCAAAAAATTAAGGAGGTGGGACTGAAGTATGGTATCTTGTCCGAAACAGCAACAACAACAACAATAATAATAGAAGAATTATGCAAAAGGAAGAAGTACAAAAAGGAAATGAAGAAGAATTACTCGAGGAGGGAATACACAATCAATTCCCTGTAACCACGACTGAAGTTGCTGGGGAAAATAGGTGGGATTGGCTGATGAAAGGAACCCTAAAAAAAGAAACCGAGAGCACTATACTGGCAGCGCAGGACCAAGTTCAGGACACAGACTGGAGGGTCAACCTGAGGAAGGAGCAAGTATCTCTGCTGTACCGCATCTGCAATAGAGTGGATGAAACCATTGCCCATATCACGTGCGAAGGCTCTAGACTTGCCCCAAACCACTTCTAGTTGTGACAAAACGAATACGTAGCGAAAGTGCTACATTGGAAACTGTGCGAAATGTGAGGGCTAGAGAGAAGCAAGACATGTTATCAGCACAAACCGCAGAGAGTGGCGGAGTCGGAGACTGGCAAAATCCTCTGAGATTTTCCAATCCAAACAGATCAGGTGCTAAAGGATAACAGACCGGACCTAGTGGTGGTTGACAAGATGCACCACATATGCTATATAGTTGATGTTGCATGCCCCTTTGACCCACGAATATTCATGAAGGAAGATGAAAAAGCAGATACAACCCTCTTAAGTACGAAATAGCTCGGTTATGGAAAATGAACAAGGTGAAGATAACTGAGCTCCACCTGCAAGATCTTGCGCTGTTTATCTTGATATGAGATCACCATGCCGCGCACATATGGTTGTGAAGCATGTGCCTGGTGTACCCTTATCAGACGGGTAGTCATGACGGGTACATTGGACTTTATATATTTGTACCCCAGTGTCACTTTGATGGCATGCATTGCTCTTTCACTCACTCATTAACAACAACAACAACAACAACAACAACAACAACAACAACAACAACAACAATAATAATAATAATAATAATAATAATAATAGCAATAATAATAATAATAACAATGACATTTGTATCAGAAATACGATAATATTATACTTAATTATAGAAGAAAAGGCAACACCAGTCTCATTGCGAAATACGACAATAAAAAAGAAACCATAGCAAGAACCACAACAAGCTGCAATGATAATCAAATACAAAAACAATGAGGATAATAAAAATAATAACAACAATAATAATAGAGATACAACAACAACAACGACATCAATAACAAACCTAAGCGTAACAGCTATCACGAGGGTAATCATAACGTATTATCTTTAGAAAAAGAAAAGAAAATTAAATATAGTAGCAGCAACAACCAACATGCGCCACTAAAGCACGGATAACAACACAAAGCCTCGAAATAATCACAATGACGTTAGCAACAAAGACGACAGCAATAGCAACAATAAAATCAAATAACAACAAAAGTCACTACAATATCGGCAAAAGTATGAGAATTGGTGAGAAAAATAACCCGAAAGGTGACGGACGGGGAATGAAATTGTGAATAAACATAGCCAAGATGGCACAGTTTGTGGTTAAATAATGTGGATATGTGTGTATGTATGTGCGTGTGTACGTGTGTGTGTGTGTGCGTCGGTTGGACGACACAAGGATTTTTGTCTGTTTACAGACTGGGTAAAATGTGGGTGAGGAAGTTGAGAAAACTCCAGAAATGGTTGCATGGTCATGCCCGCTGCTGGCGGGAATATTGTCAGTGTAAGGGGAAGTGGGGGACTTGATCACATCTCAAATAAGTTCTGAAGATGTCTTGACAAAGCTGTATCGAGGTTGCACCACGAATACACACACACACACACACACACACACACATACACACACACACACACACACACATACACATACATACACACACATACACACACACACACACTCAAACAAATATACACACATACATATATAAATACACACCTACATATGTATATATGTGCATGTGTGAGTGCGTATGTATGTTTGTATATGTGTGTATATATATATATGTGTATATATATATATATATATATATATATATATATATATATATATATATATATATATATATATATATGTATATATATATATATATATACATATATTATTCCTTTATTCGTTTCAGTTCAAATGCTGTGGCCATACTGGGGCGCCACTAGCATTATCAATTTTTCAATTGCATTCTTTTCCGAATACCTTTTGCTGAAGGGAGGAGTTCGATACAGCTGCCCTCTTTCAAGTTCCTTGCCCTGACGTAGGTTCATCTGGGCTTGAAAATATCTGCTCCTACTCCATGTAGACCTCTCTGTTGCTTTTGCAAGATATTTAAAATTCGTGGGCCTTCGAACCCCAATCTATTGAAATACCTGTTCCTCACCCTGAATGGGATAGGTGGGACCGTTGGAATAGTGTAGTGACGTCCTGTTCGGAGGCTTGTGTAACTCTTGACGTCAATATTTGGTGCCAACCCCTCTAGGAACTTCCAGATGTATATCCCTACATATCTCTCCCATCTTAGCTGCAGGAAGTGAACCCGTAGTTCTTTCACTCTATCCCAGTAGCTCAGCTGTCCCACTGATGCAATCTACCTGGTGTAGCGCCGATGATCTGCTTCTTGTTCCGCTATTAATCCGACACTATGAGGTGACCATAGTTGAGAGCAGTAGCCCAGACGGCTGAGTATAAATGTCCTCCAAAGAACCAGTATCGTTTCCTGCTTCCTTGTTCTGAAGGTTCTCAGATTCCATTCGGCCATTCGCCTGCACATTGCTACCATATTAATATGTAAATAAAACGAGGCCCCTTTACTAAGTTCAGTCCCCAGGTCACGCACGATGCTTGATTCTGGGATTGCGAATCCTTTTGATCCAAAGTATCATTGTTGTGTCATGAAAATGCAAGTTGCCTATTAGCAGGGAACAAGGAATCTTCCTGAATTAAATTGCATGTAGTTTTCTTTAGTTCATTTATGTATGGCATCAAGTACATTTAGTACAAATATCTATTACGAAAAGAGCATCGTCTCTGTACAGACGGTATTTGTGGGAATGAGGATTTGATGTGGAGTATATAAATTTCTACGATATCCGTGACCTGAACTGAGTACCTTGAACCCATTGGTATATCGAAGAAATTCGTTCTAGCGGATCTCGTCCATAGTTTGTTGTAATTAATGATGGTTTCTCGTGCTGTTAGCATTATGTCTACATCTGGCATAGATAAGCTACAACTTTTCATTGCAAATATGAGTGCTTTATTGAGTATTATAGGGTTAGCTTTCATATATATATATATCTTAGTAATAACAATAATCCTTGGATGGAATTTATAAGCATTTAATGCATCACTACATGCGTTTCCCCAAATCACATGTCCCTTAAGATCGCAGTCCGTATCCTGGGATGGTTACAGTGTAATCTGTAGTGTCCGTGGGCATCGCGTTGATCATCTTTGTGGATTCATTTCCTCAGGCGATCTAACGTTAATAGAGGTTTCCCTTTTCACCAGTGTGAAGTTTGGATGAGTTATGTCGGTCTATCTGTGTGTATTTGGTATTTGCCCTTTTTTTCAGGTTTTCCCTGGATGTCACGACGTCCAGAGTTTCTTGTAGGAATAAGTTGCATACCTGTGATGTTCTACTGGTCTGTTATAAGAAAATGCTGCATGATGAAACGGAACATCGATATTACTATCATCACCGAGCTTTCTACTAACATATCCATGCTCATATAGGCTTCTGCTCATACAGACTCATCTTTTCATCTGATGATAC
>NC_142935.1:97542737-97557737 GCF_046866305.1 Octopus bimaculoides
TGCAGTCAACATGGCGGCTACATCTTAGTAATAAGCTGGTGGTGGTGGTGGTGGCGATAGTGACTGTAATAGTGTCGCTAGTAAATGTGGTGGTGGTTGTGGTGGGATGGTGGGAGGGAGGAGGGTGAAAGCAGAAGAAAAAAAGATAAAAGACCCAGAAGAGATGCGGCTTCATCGTAAACTCTCTTGACATCATCATCGTCATCCTCACCGTCACCACCACCACCACCATCACCACTGCCACCACCACCAACACCACCATCATCATCATCGTCATCATCACCATCATTATCAACTGCAATAACATCAAGCAACGAAATTAACAATAACATCGTCAGCGATTATTGTCATCAATGTCACCATTCTTCTTCTTCTTTCTCCAGATCACCATCATCATCGTCATCATACACTCGTGTGATTTAATTCAACGGTTCTTTCTTTCCATTTACCCAATGTGGTACCAGTTATTACCGTAGGTATGTCTGCACGAGTGCTGTTTGTTTGCGTTGACAAAATGTTCTAGCTCTGATCTGTAATTGTTATTTTGACATTTACATCTTTCCTTTTAACATTTTCAGCATACCAAAGCATAGACAGAAACATGGAAAGTAAAGACCCCCCACCCCCAAGGTCGTTGATGACCATTGGATTGCACCTAGAGAGTTCCCCTCCGAGGCACAGTCCGGGCAAGGTTGTTCTACGGAAGACCAGCAGTCACCCATGCATACTGGCCTCCCCTCTCCACGCCGCTGATGTTATCCAAGAGAATGGCAAAGGCTGATACAACTTTGCATCAGTGACAACGTCGCAAATCATTCTTGCAGCTGAGTGAACTTGGACTACATGAAATAAAGTGCCTTGCTCAAGAACACAACACATAGCTCTGTCCGGGAATCGGAATGACTACCTCATGATTGTGAGCCCACCGCTCTAACCACTGAGCCATACGCCATCACAGATAGAAATATATAGAAACACATCAAACCCCTAGATGTAGGCATATGTCTATTTATGTATTTATGTATGTATGTATGTATGTATGTATGTATGTATCACATCCCTTTGAAAAAGGGATATTGTTAGAAACGTCATAAATGACTTCTTTTTTATTTTCTGTTTTAAACTAATTATGTTGGTCGTGAATTCATATTGCTGTTGTCCGTATTTTTTTCTTGTTTGGCCATCTCCCACTCTCTCTCCCCACTCTCTCGCCCCACTCTCTGTCTTCTGTTCTCTTCCACTCTCTGTCTCTCCCCCTCTCTCTCTACTCCCTTCCTCTCTCCTCTAATATACATGTGTGTGAGTATGTATGTGGACGCACACACAACTACATGCTTATGTATATATTTGCGCATTGAACTATATATGCATATGCATGAGTGTGTATATGTGTTTGCGTGTGTGTGTGAGAGAGAGAGGGGAGAAAGAGAGAGGGGAGAAAGAGAGAGAGAGACAGACAGACAGACAGAGAGAGAGAGAGAAAGAAATAGCGAAAGGAAGAAAACGAAGGAGAGTTATTTGCAAACGCTTAAATAATTTTTCTCCTCTGACGTCTAATTCTACTTCTTGTCCAAATTCATGGACTGTTTTAGAATAACTGTTTGCTTCAAAAACGAGAAGATTCAAACAAGTCCATGAAAAAAAATAATCTTCAAATGTTTCACTCATCTCAGAGAAAATACCAATAATAGGAACTGCACACAGAGACGTGTAATATGTGAAGTAGTGCTGATAAATTAAACAGTATCGAAGCTAAGTAAAGACTGCATCTACCCAAGGTTATATTGCAAAATTACGCAATATCTGGAATATTCAAATAATTATGTTAAAATATTTAGCAGTAAAAAAATCAATCCAATTCATTAAAATGGTAACTTCAGAATTCTTTTCTTTCTCTAGTTTCTATTTTCCAAAAATGTTATTAAATTAATTTTTTACGGGTTTCCATAATTGCTTATGTTGCTGCTACTGTTATTGTTGTTAGGATTTTTGCTTCGCTAATTTTCCCTTTTAACTCCAAACCGGCCCTGATCAAGAAAACTTGAGATCAGCTTTAATATTTAAAAGAACAAAGAGCGGTTCAAGAGAGAATTGTCTGCGGTCGAACGACCGCGTACAGACGACCATAATAGCTTGCATCATTTCTAGACGTGACTCTATTTGTTGTTGTTGTTGCTGAGGCTCAATGTGGTTCATACACACATACACACACACACACACACACACACATATACTTGTTGTAGTAGTAGTAGTAGTAGTAGTAGTAGCAGCAGCAGCAGCAGCAGCAGCAGCAGCAGCAGCAGCAGCAGAAGCAATGATAATGATTTTAAGAAGGTGGTGATCTGGCAGAAACATTAGCACGCCGGACAAAATGCTTAGCGATATTTCGTCTGCCGTTACGTTCTGAGTTCAAATTCCGCCGAGGTCGACTTTGCCTTTCATCCTTTCGAGGTCGATAAATTAAGTACCAGTTACGCACTGGGGTCGATGTAATTGACTTAATCTCGTTGTCTGTCCTTGTTTGTCCCCTCTATGTTCAGCCCCTTGTGGGAAATAAAGAAATAAGAAACGTTAGCACACCGGGCGAAATGCGTAGCGGTATTTCGTCTGTCTTTACGTTCTGAGTTCAAATTCCGCCGAGGTCAACTTTGCTTTTAATGCTTTCGGGGTCGATAAATTAAGTACCAGTTACGTACTGAGGTAGATGTAATAGACAGGATCCCTCCCCCAAAATTTCGGGCCTTGTGCCTAGAGTAGAAAGGGATAATGATTTTAAGTTTTGACAGAAGGGCTACAGTTTTTAAAGGGAGGGGACTAGTCTGTTACATTGACTCCAGTATTCAACTGGTACTTATTTTATCGACCTCGAAAGAATGAAAGCAAAACTATTTTCCACTACACGTAGAAACTAATTTCATAACTTCTTCACATTAACTTTGTTTTTATTGGAATGTTGCTGAATATTATTACTTTTGTATTTTTTTTCTTTCTCGACGCATTTTTCAATTAATTTTGACTTATTTGAGTATGTACTTCAGCTTTTCACTGCCGACCTGATAATGTTGAATCATAACTACTTAGATTGATAACCGACCCCAAGTATACTGCTTAATAATACATGTAGCATAAATACAGCAATAAGAATAATCCGTTTTCCAATATGAAATATATCGGCAGACAACAAGTCTCAATATATACGCTATACTGATATATATATATTTATAAACAAATAATCAAATAGAGAGCATATCTGCATATGGCTAGTGTCATTTACTATGAGATATTATCAAGTATTTATTACCAAGTATTTATCAACTATTTATTACTAACCAACCGTTATCTATCGTCTATGCTCATGCGCGTATACGCTCACACTCGCACACACAAACGCGCATATACTCACATAAATATATGTGTGTGAATGTGTTTGCATGTGTGTCTTTCTCTGTGTGTGTGTGTATTGAGGTGGTACCCAAAAGTAACCGAAAACGTTCTCTGTGGGACAAGCCCGTTGTAGTCCAGGCTTCTGCCGCTAGAAATCACTTGATACAACCCTCAGGCATCAGTATACCAACCGGTGTCATCGATGGAAGTCGTACTGCCATGTGGTGCGTCTTTGTTTTCCAGAGCTTCTTGCCTGTTAGTCCATTTTTGTGATGGTTGAAAAGAAGGGGCAGCGTGCTTCGGTGAAATTCTGAGGTTAACGGCGACCGAAACAACTGTCATGCTTCAGACAGCGTACAAAGCACCAGTTTACCAGTGGTTTTCATGATTTAGGAATGGCCACTGATTGTTTGAAGACCAGCCTTGTTCAGGGCGTCCGGCGATCTCCCGAACGAATGAAAACATTATTTTAATTCATGAACTGATTTAGGAGAACCGTCACCGAAAATTTTGTATAATCAGCATAGCTGGTGAGAATGGCTGACTAGATGAGCACATGTCTGAAGGAACCACCACAAGCAGTAGTGGTCCCAATACAGTTCTTTGAGGGATTTCGCTTCGAATTGATACTTCCCCAGAAAGAGCACCATTGGCTGCAACTGTTTGCCCTCTGTCTTTTAGATGCCTATACAACCACTCTCCCAGTTTTCCAGCCATACCAACGTCACGTAATTTGTGACGTATCATCCCGTAATGAACTTTGAAAGGCTTTGGCAAAGTTGAGATACATCACATCCACGTTTGAGTGATTGAGTAGCTGTTTCAGTAGCCACTCGTAATGCTGGAGTAGCTGTGTGAGGTAGCTCCTCCCGAGCCATATTGCGTGTTTGTGAGCAAGTGACATTCTTCTAGGAAGGAGATCGGCCTCCTTCGGACAATGCGTTCCATGGCCTTGCTAACATGTGAAGTCAAAGAGATAGGCCTGAAAGTTTTAGCATCTGCTCTGCCTCCTTACGGACAGGGCATATGATGCTTCTTTTAAAGCATATATGTCTATTATATATATATATGTATATGTATGTATGTATATTAATGCATATAGTTACTTTTATATATATGTAAGTAGACACATACACACACACACACACACACACACACGCACGTGTATGTATCTGTGCAATATGATTGAATGGTTGAGAAGTTCGCTTCGAAATCTATATGTGTATATAACTATGCATATTCGCGTTTGACGTATTTATATGTACACACGTGCAGGCATACATATACGCACATGTGTATATCTGGAATCTATATATATATCTGAACATACGTATACGTACATGTGCATGTGTGCGCACGCGCACGCACGTTTGTGTGTATTAATTGTAATGCAGTTTCTATAGTATGTCTTTGCCTGAGGTGGAATATAGCGTAACTCCGATGTCATGCTCTAATGCTTTTCGCATGATGAGAATCAGAATTATTGGATGCCAGTAAAGTAATAGTGTTTTCCCAGGTGTCATCGTGACAGCAAATTAACTGTTTGTCATCATGCACATCTTGCCATAGATCTCCATCATATTTTCCACTAGTCAAGAGAAAATTTTCATTCAATTGTTTCCTAAAACGTTGCTATTTTGCCGCCCTCAACAACCAGTTCTCTGTATTTCTTTATCTACGTGTGTGTAGCTGGTATGAGTTGATGATAAGTGGAATAAGGTCTATCGCCAAAAGCGACGTGTGATGGAAAGAGGGAGAAAATTGGAGAGAGGGAATGGGAGTGAAAGATAAGGGAAAAGAGCTGGAGTGACTTTGTTTTTCACCTGACTTCACTCTGTGTAGCAGTGACCGTCAGTAAATAACTGAAAAACACAAGGACAGCCATTTTCTTGTAAACTAATATATTAGTCAAAACGGTAATACAATGCTATTGATTTGGCCGGAGTGACGTCCCCTTGTGGCCACGTTATCATCACACAGCAATGCTCCTCATAGTTGTACATGCGGCAGATTCAAATTATTCAACTTGTAACCACTGATAGATAATGACGTCGCCTCTTCTCACGTTTGTCTTCTTTCAGCATCCCAAAGGGCGTGCCAGTTATTAGTTAAAACATAGCGCGTAAGCTGCCTCCAAGCCAATCTACTTTGTACCAATAAGAAAACCAGCTGTCCAAATCGATAATAAGGACTAGCTATTGACTAAATTATATTTACAACTTACTGGGTTGCTCGTTATTTTGGGACTGTTATTATATACATGAGGTGTTGATTGAGATGGTTGTTGCCTTTCCTTACTGCTTCTCTCCCTGCCTGCTTCAAGCATGCTCACTGACACGTCTGTTCTTCTTTCAGCACACATTCTTCTGATAACTACAAAAACAATTGATACTTCTAGAAAATGTTCATAAACACAAATGCACATGCGGCTTATTATCTCGTACACCATCGCTCACAAGTATGCGTAGATATCTACATGAATACATATATACATAAGCACACGTGTAAACACACACACATACAGTATATAGATAATTCTATCTCTCTCGCTCTCTGTGTACTTGTGGGGAGAAGCCGCGTAGCTTGGTAGTTAGGTTGTTGCACTCATGATCACAAGATGGTAGTTTCAATTCCTGGACCGGGTAATGTGTTCAGTTCTGGAGCAAAACACTTCGTTTCACTTTGCTCCAGTCCACTCAGCTGGCATATGTGAGTTATCATGTGATGGACCAGAGACCTATCCAGTGGGAGAATAAATGAGTTACAAAATCCGGGGTGACGGTGTATGGAGCGGTGGCGCGGAAGGACCTTTGATCGATTATTCTTTCTTCTTTGATATATGTATGCATACACACAAATGCTGATGATTGTCTCATCTTGTCAGGTGATAGCCGTTCCCCATTCAGTCTGATTGTGCTGCTTTACATGTACACGGATAAGACTTTTTGGGGTCTGCACACGCTGCAACACATCTATCGACACAAGACTCTATAACGGAACAATAAATGATAATGAGTCAACTGTCGCAAAAAATGGGGGAATTTTTAGCATTTAGCAAGCGAAGAATGCGAAGCAGACACAATGGGGAATATAAGAATTTACTTACAAACTTACAACGATAATCATGAACTAACATTGGACCATTGTCACAGCTGAAAGTGCATGTATGCGCATATAAGTATATAATATATACTTACTAACTGATTGACATGGCCCCCAATAACTTAACGTCAATCAAACTAATTAATCTAGTTTTTAGAGAAAACAGAAAATGCAGTTTGGAAGCGTATCCCATTTCCAAGGCCGAGTGCTAAATGCATCGAATATGTTTCGGTATTATTATACCTCCTCAACTTTTGGTTTGAGTACAGAAGAGCAATGTGACACCTGGTCCCACAAATTGAATACACAACTTATGATGATCAAGCGTGATCTATTATTAGTGTCATGCTTCTGAAAATACAATGGCCGAACAAACTTGTACAGTACGCCGTGAGTTTTCAGGGAATCATCCAAAACCAAAATCATGACTGCTTTTTCAGAAAAAAATCGAGAGGACATAAGAGAGAACCGGAGGAAAAAAGCGAAACAAAAAAGTGGATGGAGAAAAAGGAAAAAAGACTATATATATATATATATATATATATATATATATATATATATATATATATACATAGTTATTTATTGGGAATAAAGATTGGAGGAGATCTGACGTTGCTGTCAGTGTGCGCCTGTCGTAATTTCATCACTGCCAGATTAGAAACTAGAAGACAAATACAAATAAAGTGGAAAAGTTTCCCTGTAACAAGTTTTGGCGTCGGAGTGGCTGTGTGGTAAGTAGCTTGCTTACGAAATGCCTTATTCGCTCATAATACGAGGTCAAGACCTCGAATTATGGGGGAATAGGGCCTTATGAGGGAATAGGGCAACTTCAAAATACTTTTGACACATACATACATACATACATACATAGATATATACATACATACATAGATACATACATACATACATACATGCATACATACATATACACAAACGTATATATACATGTATATACAGATGAATTCCATGCGAATACCTCAAGTCATCTAATATTTTCTTAATATTAAAGATAGATTCATTATAGTCAAATGGAAAGCAAAATGTGTGAGAATAATTTCAAACACAATGCGAAGGATTTGTATAAATATATATGTACATACATACATACATATAGATGTGTGTGTGTATGTGTGTGTGTCTGTGAGTATATATATATATATATATATATATATATATATATATATATATATATATATATATATATATATATATGCATGTATATATTATGAATGTATATATATAAGATGTATTTGTAAATATGTGCATATACATACTTATAAAATATGTGTGTGTAAATACCCATATAGGCTATTTATACACACACATATATATATTTATAAATATGTATATACATATATATATATAAACAATATATGAGTATATGCATATATATGTACATGTATGTATATACGTTCATCTACATGTACATATAGATACATAACTGGGTACATGACGTGGCAAAAGAACAAGGACAAAATGGTAAACAAGGTGCAACAAACAAGCAGGCCACACAGAAACATCCCCTTCATCAGCTGCCACCATTAAAACTCCGGCGTTTCGAATATCTGAGAACGGGGGGAGGAGGGGGAGAGATAAAGTAAGAGGATTTGTTATTTAAATCATCATATATTCGCAAATCATCCGAGACACATTAAAATATATCTATGGTTTATATTTTATATTAATATTTGTCTAGGTTGTATATTTGTGAATATATCATGCTTTATGCAACAGATTTTATGTTATATAGTTCAATGTATGTATGTATGCATGTATGTATGTTTATTGACACTTACATTTCGCCGTTTTTGCCAACTCAGACGACATATATACGAAAATAATTGAACGTACAACTTGTATAATTGTATTTGTACACACACACTGACATATAAACTCATACACACATACATTTGCAGATATGCATATAAACACATATATTTCATTTAATGTTCACAATATAAAGTTATGAGTTACTAAGTTTCATGCATTGAAGATGTATTCTATGCAGTTTTTATAACACACCCTGTGTCTCAACGGAAACTTCAGGCTCAATGCTCGGAGGCACAAGGCGTGTTATAAAAACTTGCCCAGGACACATCTCCAATGCATGAAACTATCAGTAACTCATAACTTTATACTGTGCACATTAAAGGATACTTATTAGGTTGTCAAGAAAGTTCTTGCGGTTTTTAACCTTTAAATTCAGATGCACATATCTCGGCTCAAACAAAACTGTATTAAACGAAATAAACACCATCAGAATCAACACACTTTTGCCAACGCGAAACACGTTTATTTATGCCAGTGGCGTAAAAATCCTGTGTTCTGGTGGCGATGAAGTCGTTGAAGGCGTGTTTGGCATCGTCTTGGTTTTTGAAGTATTTCTCACGCAGGAAGTTGTCGAGATGCTTGAAACAGTGGTAGTCGGTAGGCGAGAGGTCTGGTGAGTATAGCAGGTGAGGCAGAGTTCCGTAGCCTAATTCTTTCAACTTCTGCAGGGTTAGTTGTGCGACGTGCGGTCAAGCGTTGTCGTGCAGAAGAATTGGTCCTTTTCTATTGACCAATGGTGGCTGTTGTTGTCGGAGTTTCTTATGCACTTCATCCATTTGCTGACAATACTTCTCCGTCGTAATGGTTTCAAAAGGCTGTGATGGATGAGAACGGCCGTAGACCACCAAACAGTCACCCTGACCTTCTTTTGGTGCCACTTTGGCCTCGGGAAGTGCCGTGGAGCTTCTTCGGCGTCCAAACACTGAGCTGAGCGTCGCCGGTTGTCGTAAAGAATTCACTTTTCATCGCAAGTCACAATCCGGTCGAGAAACGGGTTGTTCTTGTTGCGTAAAAGAAGGGAAGACGACACGTCTTTTCTTTTGGGTTCTCGTTCAATTCGTGCGGCACCCATTTCTCAAGTATGTTTTCCAATCTCTTTCAAGTTGTTGGAAATTGTCGTATACGTTACGTCTTTTTCAGAAGCTAGCTCTCGAACAGTTGTGCGTGGATTGGCTTCCATTATGAACATTTCTTTCACTGATTTCCTGTGATTTATACACTTTTATGGTTCTGTTGCTCTCATGTCGTATAAACGTCATAATATGAGCTGATAACAGTTCTTTTGCCTATCATTTCAATCTTTTTATTGCCCACAGAAGGCTAAACATAGAGGGAACAAACAAGGAAAAACAAAGGGATTAAGTCGATTACAACGACCCCAGTGCGAACCCAGGTACTTATTTAATCAACTCTGAAAGATCGAAGGGAAAAGTCGACCTCGGAGGAATTTGAACTCAGAACATAAAGACAGACGAAAGAATGTTACAGTTATTTAACCCCAAGAAAGACTATTTCTAGTTGGCTACGCGACACAAGCGTTCTGTGTCCTTAACTTTTCAAAGGGAGATAAGCATCTCCACCCAACAAAGCCAGCATCCAGAGACTAGTTTCAGGGTAATTGCCTTTCATCAGTCTGGAGTATCTTGACCTTGCTATATGTCGCTGCTAAGCTGCTGTTGAAAACTTATAGAATTTCAAGTGAAAAACATTCACTGATCTAAAAAAATAGAAATATTACATGTCTAAATCTCTCAGAATTATACAGTAACAGCACGATA
This sequence comes from Octopus bimaculoides, assembly GCF_046866305.1. Lineage (NCBI taxonomy): Eukaryota > Metazoa > Mollusca > Cephalopoda > Octopoda > Octopodidae > Octopus > Octopus bimaculoides. The sequence goes on from NC_142935.1 coordinate 97,552,832, forward strand.
GAGTGATGACTTGTCAACTTAATGCAGCAGTCACAGGAAAGGAAGAATATTACTGTTTTTTAGCCCCAAGAAATGCCGTTTCTGAATAACAGTAACATTCTTCCCTTTCCTGGGACTGTCACGTTAAGTTGGCAACTAGCCATCACTGTATTATATAATATTTTACAGAAAACAAAGTAAAACCGAATGCAAAACAGTTGTGAAAACAGCTTAGAAGACCGTATAAATACACTTAAAAAACGGAAAAAGTGGCCAGCAGGCACAAAGAATCGAACCCTGTACCTCTCAATTTCTGTCTGAGTATTCCATACCATTAAGCTAAGTGATCCCCTGACAGCAATTACCGTCTTTTATAACGCAAAATAATAGCTTTTGAAATGTTGGAACATTTTTATGAACAAACTTAGAAGCGCCGAGTGAGTCGGTGTTTTACAGAAAATAAAATGAATCCATTAATACTTGCCTTTATGTTGAGTTACAATACAAGCAATTTTACATTAAACTAAATAATTACTCAATATTTTTGGCAGATTGCATATTTATTAATCTTTAACAAGCATAATAAACATATACAAACATTTATGTATGCAAGCATTAACACACGACAACACTCACACACACACGCACACACACACATAGAGGTAATGAGAGGGGAAGAGTGAGAGGTTACTTATATATACTATTATCTTGTAGACAAAGTGTATGCTTGGTTCCAGGATTTCTAAATTCTTCATGATACGTTTAGTTTAGTGACCAAATACTCTACTACCACAATTCTTACCATGATTTTATAACCGCAGTTACGCTTTAGTGGGTGGAGATTTGTTTGACTGTTGCCTTGGTGTATACAATCTTTCTGCCAAATAATCCAGATGTAAATATAAAACCACGTGGCTACCCACTTTTACGGCTTTAAGGACTGTATTCATATGAAATCGCTCCCGCTAACCTGTAAGTAAGAGTTCAAACACTTCAGATTATTATTCAATGAAACAGCATTTTGTCTGGAGTCAACTTCGTGTTTTTTTAAAGCTATCGTAGAGTGGGTATATTCGATTCACTATATTGTTCCCAACTTATAATTCCTTATCTGAAATTATGTGTGTGCGTGTGTTTAACCAAGAGACAATGTAATTTTGCTTTAAGGAGGTGGCAGCCAATGAAATTTGTTGCCGTATTACTGGTATTCGTTTCATACATTCTTTAGTACTAAAACTTAATCGCAAACGGGATTTGAATTCATAATCTTATCGAACGATTCCAAATAATTGCAACAGTTTATTTTGGATCACTAATCCATCAACTTTACCTCTAATCACTACGGAAATTGCGTCGAACCATATTCCTATCCAACAGGCATCGATTTCGAACCATGTCAGAGTATATGAATATTTTAATCATTTTACTTAAATGCGATAGATATAAGCCATGTTAAGAGTAGTATCAATTCTTTTCTACTCTAGGAGGGAGCCAGTCGATTAGATCGACCGCAGTTCGTAACTGCTACATATATATATGAAAGGCAAAGTCGGCCTCGGCGGAATTTGAACTCAGAACGTAAAGACAGGCGAAATACCTATTTCTTTACCGCCCACAAGGGGCTACACACAGAGGGGACAAACAAGGACAGACAAACGGATTAAGTCGATTATATCGACCCCAGTGCGTAACTGGTACTTAATTTATTGACCCCGAAAGGATGAAAGGCAAAGTCGACCTTGGCGGAATTTGAACTCAGAACGTAACGGCAGACGAAATACCGCCAAGCATTTCGCCCGGCGTGCTAACGTTTCTGCCAGCTCGCCGCCTTAGGAGTAGCATCACTCACATCTTTGTATGCGATTAACTCTACTCTGGAGGTGTGGCAAGTCAATGGAAATTGTAGATGCAGGAATACTTGTGTGGCATGAAGACCGAACTCATCACTGAAGAACTCCAGAAACATTACATTCTCTCCTGTACAGCACAGTGACTCCAAGCAACATAACCGTTACATCAACAAAAATCATTATTCACATTAAAAAGAAATGAATAAAAATATAACTAAATCGATATTTCCAGGCGATTATTTAAGTCGGCACGTAATCAGGCGTATAAGTTTTAAAAATAATAAAATAAAATAATATATATAAATGAGAACTAAAATATTGCAAGACTTGGTTTCCCAAGGTAGTCTAGTTATATACAACCTACTCTCAAAGGTGTTGATTGCACGAAAGTGTTGATTGCACGAAAGTTTTTCCATCTAATAAATATATACATCATATGTTTCTTTTTAATCTTATGTCACTTTAAATCAATGTAATATATGTAGTTAGCTATTAAAAAGAATAAATACCTTATATCACGGAAATCTTTTAAAATAATTTATATTTCATTCAGACTTATAGAACATATATGTAGACCATCTATGTATCGGCTTTTTTCAAGTCTTAGTCATACACACACATACACACATACATGCATACATACAAACGCACACACGCACGCAAGCACACACGCACGCAAGCACACACGCACAGACACACACATATATATGATTGTGTATGAATACTATGTGTAAGACGATAAGCTGAGAGTATCATTACTGCGCCGGACTAATTTCTTAGAGGCATTTCGTTTTGAGTTCAAATTTCACTGAGGTCGACTTTGTCTTTCATCCTTTCGAGGTCGATAACATAAAATACCAGTTGAGTATTGTACTGGGGTCGATGTATTCGACTTACCCTGCCCTCTCGGACTTGCTAGCCTTGTGTAAAATTCCGACATCAATATTATTTTTATATATAAATATATATATATATATATATACATATATATATATGTGTGTGTGTATGTGTGTGTGTGTGTATGTGTATGTGTGTGTGTATATATATATGTATATGCATATATATATGTATGTATAAATATATGTATATATATGTATATATGTATATATATGTATATATATATATATATATATATATATATATATATATATATATATATATATATATATATATATATATACATATACATATATATATATATATATATATATATATATATATATATATATATATATATATATATATAAAGTGTAGTATATTGCCACTTAAGTGTGGCTCACCCCTAGGGGTGGATGTTACTGTTGCTTTTAGCCCAGGAGGACATCTCCTCCAGCTGGCTTATCGACACACTACTGTGTGTTTCGATACACAGTAGTGTGTCGATAAGCCAGCTGGAGGAGATGTCCTCCTGGGGCTAAAAGCAACAGTAACATCCACCCCTAGGGGTCAGTCACACTTAAGTGGCAATATACTACACTTTATCGTGCAGTTACTGTTAATACTTCATTTAGAGAATTAACATTGCTTATATATATATATATATATATATATATATATATATATATATATATATATATATATATATATATATATATATATATATATATATATACGTATATATATGTATATATGTATATATATGTATATATGTATATATATGTATATATATATATATATATATGTATATATGTATATATATATATATACGTATATATATGTATATATGTATATATATGTATATATATATATATATATATATATATATATATATATATATATATATATATATATATATATATATATATATATATATATATGTATGTATAAATTTGCTTACTGGAGTCGATCTGATCGACTGGCCCCACTCTCCCAAAATTTCGGGCCTTTTGCCTAGAGTAGAAAAGACTATTGAACTTCCTAGCATAATTTCATGTTTCCCTAAATGTCCCAGTGCGCATGACCGTGTAGTTCATGTGATTCTTCTTCTGACTTCATCGTTTCGGGTTTTCTTCCACGAATAACTTATACTGAATTCATAAGCCGACTAAAGTCGTATAAATGTAATTTAGTTAAAAGAAACGTCTGGTCCTCCATCAGAATGTGACCGTTCTTTTTCTAGGCTGGTGGGGGGGTTAGTCTAATGCCCGATTAAGCACATTTCTTCTTTACAGGAGCCCCTTTAAAGGGTCACGGGCACTGATTACCCTCCTCAGAATAAGCAATAAAATCTACAAATGCGTAATAATTACTTTCATTCGCTACAGAATTAATTGAAATATTGGTGTTGTATTTCGCTGGAAATATAGACACGAAAGAATTAACAAAATATTCATTTTGTCTTCGCTATAAACTGAAGTTTACTCCTGCCGCCCGGTTTAAAATTCAAAACACGAGAAGTAGGTTTTTACAGTGATGTTTCAGAATAAGTTTAGTCCATTTGATAACATTTCTAAATAAGTAAATGAGTGAAAACTTTACACAACAAGATGTTTCTTAGTTTTATTTAGCATTCAGCTTTATAACGTTGTGGCGCCACGTGGACACTACTCTTATGACGTTCTTGCCAATATCCAAGATAGATTGGATAGATATCGGAGGTACACTTACCGTTTCCCATTTCTTTTTGTTTGTTTTACACATTTAAAGAAGAGCGAATTGTTGGCTAAATTGTTAATGTATTCGGCAACACAAAGCGATAAACAAAGAAATAAACTAACAAACAAATTAACAGACAATTAAAGAAGTAAATATATAAATACGTAATCATAAAAAAGAATCAAATAAACTCAAGCATAGATATTACTTCACACAACAGTCCGATAAACATTTACACATACAAAAGCAATATATTACAAAAAGCACGTCAAACGACATTTCTTTCTTCTTTTTATAACAACAGCCATTTTGTTTCTTTATGATAGGGGCATATATTATTTATCTCCCATTTTGTGTCTCTTTGTCTGACTCCCTCGTTTTCTCTCTCGTTTTCTGTTACTCTCTCGTTCTGTTTTATTTATTTATGTTTTTAATCAGTGGTTCACAGAAAAAGAAAGAAGCTTTTAATAATCAAGTATCTT
>NC_142935.1:97565237-97567737 GCF_046866305.1 Octopus bimaculoides
GGACATGTGACAAAAATGGATGCGAATTTTGATACGTAACATTATAACATACCTTTCTAATGTAGGTATAACGCTTGAAAATTTGGGGACTGGGGAAAGAGTCGATTACATCGACAACAGTACTCACCTGATTCTTACTTTATCGGCCCCGAAAGATTGAGGGGGAAAAGTCGACGGGATTCGAACTCCGCTAAGCATTTTGTGCGGCCTACCAACGATTCTCCCAGCTCACCTCTCTATGTGACATAGGAATGGTTTCAAATTTTGGCACAAGGCCAGCAGTTTCAAGGAGGGCTAATTCGATCATATCGACTCTAGTACACAGCTGGTACTTATTTCATCGACCCCGAAAAGATGAAAGGAAAATTGACCTCGTTCGAATTCGAACTGAGAACGTAAAGACGGACTAAATGAGGCTAAACATTTTGTCCGACGTTCTAATGATTTATGTGATATAATAATTATATGATATAATAATGGTGACAACTGGAACCCTTTGTTCTTCATATTGTGAACTTTTACAAAAATATTTGCTAAATGTAACTCAACAATTATGTACTCCAGCTTCCGATATTTACTTTGGTGAAATATCGGTGGGGGTTGAGAGAAATATTCGATATTTGTTTAGAAATTTTATTCTTTTATTCTTTCATTTTTTCAGTCATTTGACTGCGGCCATGCTGGAACACCGCCTTTAGTCGAGCAAATGGACCCCAGGACTTATTCTTTGTAAGCCTAGTACTTATTCTATGAAACACTCTTACCAAACCGCTAAGTTAAGGGGACGTAAACACACCAGCATCGGTTTTCAAGCGATGTTGGGGGGACAAAACAGACACACAAGCATATATATATATATATATATATATATATATATATATATATATATACAACGGGCTTCTTTCAGTTTCCGTCTACCAAATCCACTTACAAGGCTTTGGTCGGCCCGAGGCTATAGTAGAAGACACTTGTCCAAGGTGCCACACAGTGGGACTGAACCCAGAACCATGTGGTTGGTAAGCAAGCTACTTACCACACAGCTACTCCTGCGCCTATTGTCAAATAATATTTTAAAAGTCAAACTTCAGTTTGTGTTGGTTTTAAATGCTTAATGAATTCATTAAATTGTTCTTATTGAGCTCAAGGCCATCTCTGATTGAAAAAAAATATGCCTTTCAGTCGTGGCTGCGCTGTCTTATTTACGGAACAAATATATGAAGCACGTAATTTAATGTGTCATTCCTTTATTAGAAATTGTAGGGAGAACCCTGTGAGATTTTGCTATAATTTCAAGCAGGTCTCTTATTAGCTCAAAGTGTTATGCTTTTCTACTCTAGGCACAAAGCCAGAAATTTTGGGGGAGGGGTCAGTCGATTAGATCGACCCAGTACGCAACTGGTACTTAATTTATTGACTCCGAAAGGGTAAAAAGCAAAATCGACCTCGGTGGAATTTTAACTCAGAACGTAAAGACACACGAAATGCCGCTAAGCATTTCGCCCGGCATGCTAATGTTTCTGCCAGCTTGCTGTCTTGAAAGGACAATAATATTCTTTTCTACTCCAGGCACAAGGCCAGAAATTTTGGGGGACCACGGCGGAATTACAACTCAGAACGTAAAGACCGCTAAGCATTTTGCCCGGCATGCTAACGTTTCTGCACTAGTTCAAGGTGTTATTGTATATTGCCCCAGGACAAGGTTGATGATATGAGACAACTCATAAGAGACTAATTTCTTTATGTATATGTATCTTGAACTACAATGTCTAATGTGTACTTCAATTTAAAAGATAGTCGAGACTGAGTTATATTGAGTTATATTGAGGGTTTTATTGAACTGCTTTGCGGGAAAATTAAGCAACTACCTCCAGGCTATTTTCTTCCCTCGAATAAATACCACTGGTGTATACAGTCTCCATTTCATCGACTGTAAACCTCACCCAATAACTTAAGGCTTTCTACTAATATAAAATATGAAGGTTCCCCTCGTGTCACTCTGATCCTTTTTGTCGGGTTTTTTTTCATGCATTTTGTTCCACCTCCCTCTTTGTTTTCCATTTCTTATATAATCACTCCTTTTTTTTTTTTACTCCGATTTATCACTCCTTAGCATAATCTTTTCACCTCCGCCTTCTTCTCCTCGCTCTCTCCGGAGATATATCACTCTGCTCCCTTCCTTCTCTCCTCTTCTCACTTCTGTACACATGTATACACATATGTGGAGGATTTTTCGCCCATCTAATCTTATTCTTATTTTCTATGTAATTTTTGTTCCACGACGAAAACGACTACCACCATCACCACCACAACCACCATCACCACCATCACCGCCCACAAAAACAACACCACCTCCACTACAGCCCCTACCATCACATATCGTAACGCTCCCTTTCTTTTTTATTTTTTCGTTTCGGTTCGATACACTTGATTGAATCGAGTATTGGTGACAGTTCTTTTTCTTTTTGTTTCCCTTTGTATAATTTTGGCCCTTTGTTTTGTT
>NC_142935.1:97572737-97577737 GCF_046866305.1 Octopus bimaculoides
CCTTTCTGGAGAAATCCCACAAGATCATGCAACTCTCATTTTCGTTCTGGTTAGTGTTCATACCACTTTTCGTTGTTTTGAAACCAGACACTCGGCTAAATTCCCAATGCACTCTTTTAGTAACACAGTTATGTCTGCGTTTATACTCATTTCGCAGTAGTTTACTGCACTCACTCAAAATGTGTGTGATACTTTCGTCTCCTTTCCTGCAGATTTGTTGTCTGACTGAGATTTCTCGATCTTTGCCTCTACTAGATATGTTCTAAGAGCGTTTCTGTTTCTCGTTTCAAGTTCCCACCCTTCAGCCAGTCTTAGCGATCTTTATTTCTAATTTCCTCGGTTTGTTGCATGAATTGGCCATACATTTCCATTTTGTTTTTCTATTTCTTTAGTCTGTTGTTCTTTCCTCTTTCAATTCTCTTACTGTTTCGCTCACATTTTGGGTTCTTCTTCTTCTTCTTCTTCTTCTTCTTCTTCTTCTTCTTCTTCTTCTTCTTCTTCTTCTTCTTCTTCTTCTTCTTCTTCTTCTTCTTCTTCTTCTTCTTCTTCTTCTTCTTCTTATTATTATTATTATTATTATTATTATTATTGTTATTATCATCACCACCACCACCACCACCACCACCACCACCACCACCACCACCAACACCATCATCATCATCATCATCATCATCATCATCATCATCATCATCATGTCATGTTCTCATTTTGTATAAATTAAGATATTTAGTCAGTCACTCATTTGGAGGCCGCTAGTTGCTCTTAATATCCTTTTAACTGCTCCGATAAAAATATCTGATACTGCTGCTGCTGCTGCTGCTGCTGCTACAGCTTTTGTTGTTGCTGCTGTTGTTGTTGTTGCTGTTGTTGTTGAGCAGCAAGCTTCTTACCACACACCCACGCGCGGCGCCTATACATGTCTTTTATCTTTTCTTTGTTTCAATCATTTCACTGCGGCCATGTTGAAGCACTGTCTTAAAGAATTTTTTTGGAATGTATTGACCCCAGTACTTACCTTTTGAAAGACTGGTACTTATTCTAACGGTCTGATTGCCGAACCGCTAGGTTACAGGGACGTAAACACACCAGCACAGGTTGTCAAGTGGTGGTGGGGGGGGGGTCACAGACACATACACACAGACAGACAAACACACACTCACTCACACACAAATATATATACACATACATATATATGATGGGCTTCTTTCAGTTTCTGTCTACCAGAAGGCTTTGGTTTGCCCGAGACTCGAGTAGAGGACACTTGCCCAAGGTACCACGCAGTGGGACTGAACTTCAGATATGTGGTTGAGAAGCAATCTCCCTAACACACAACTACACCTGCGCATATTAGTATATATATATATATATATATATATATATATATATATATATATATATATATATATATATATATATATACTGTACTATACTATACTATACGTATGCGTACACATATACACACACAAACACATTCACATATATATACATATACACGTACATTGAAAGAGAGCACGCCAGGAATTATACAGTAGTCATACACAACTTATACATAGCTGTGCGCTATATAAACACAAACATACACATGCACACATAAACTCACATAATCTATGTTTATAGATAGATAGATAGATAGATAGATAGATAGATAGATAGACATACATACATACATATACATTGTAACTGGATAGTGTTTATGTATAACTAGTTATTACGTACATCTAAACACATACACAGACATATAACAAATCTGCCGAATTCTTATACGTATCTATTAAGCTACACATAAACACACTGATGGAACGCTTCTCTCTTCTGTTTATACATAATTATATAGCTTCACATAAACACAGAAGATATAGATGCATATTTTAGCTGTTAACGTTATTCATCAATCGAATTCTTAAATGTTATGTGTCGGCCATTGTTCCATTGTTTATTAAGTCAAATGTTTGATTGACTTGATTTCAACTTGATTTTCATTTTCAGATTCCATCTTTTCTGTACAATCTAAATGGCTGTATATCATGTTTACGAGCTATTATTACAAATTTACGAATTATCTTGCCTTTTCCTTAACCATTGTTCATAGACATGAAGGTACGCCATATTTCCATCTCATTGAATCCAGAATACGCGAAAATGTTCTAAGGTCGAATAATATGTAAAAAGAAAAGCCGTGTGATTTAGCAGCCAGAACGAGAAATACGTTTAAAATCAATGTGTTTTAGATTGTGAGTGATCGACTATTTATTTAAGTTTGACATTAATAAATGCACCACGCATTCCTTTCAGACGCTCAACAATTCAACCCATCTTCCACTCTCCACCAAAAATACAAAAAAGAGGTAAAAATTAAAACCACAATAACAGCAGCAACAACAACAACAACAAGAACAACAAGCTTACCATGTTCTATACCCGCAGACAGTATCAGAATCAAGGACCAGACGTCGACAAAAGGAACTCTTCAAACAACTAATAAAGATTTCAAATTTTGGCACGAGACCAGACATTTGAGGTAGGCGGTTGGGGAAGGGAGGAGGAGGAGGGGGGATCAAAAGAATGCATGAAGCAGTTAAAATACATTCACTCTTGTTGTTACTATCGTATTGTTGTTGTTGACGATGTTGTTGCTGCTTAGTGCCAGGTCAACCCGGATCGAGTCTACCTACAATCGAAGGTACTCCAACTTTGATCATGCCGTCATTTTTGAGATAAAAACTGCACCTAGGACCACGTGATCGAATACGTTTCCGTTTCTAAGATAAAAGAGTACGATTTAATGGTTTAATTACTGTTATTTTTAGCAGTTTGACCGATCGGGTACGAGCGTCTCGAGGGGGTCGATAATGAATAAGTTGCCGTTCTATTTACTGTTCATTATTTACATTATTCACATTTGACGGCATATGGCGTAGTGGTTAAGAGCGCGGGCTACTAACCCCAAAGCAATGACCTGAATAATAATAATAATAATAATAATAATATCGAAAAATACCTTAGGAATGAGAACCCAGGTTCGAAATTTCCCCAGACACCTGATGAAGCCGAAACTTTGTGTTAACAACAAACAAGATGAGGACAAATATCCGTCAAATATAAAAAATGTAAATAATATACATAATTCCTCATCTCTGAAAATTTGTTTTGCAGGAAGGACTGTTTTAACGAAGTCGCGTCTTGTCCTTACCTTCGAAACGCGGAGTAGATAAAACAGGGGACAACTGATGAAGGGAAGGTTATTTATGTTGCATGTCTCGTTTCTCTGTTTGCTTGTATTTTTTCGTTGATCGAAAAAGAGTTCGTTTTCTATGTTCTTGCGCTTTATGATTTCGTTTTTCATTTTGTCTACGTTTTTTGATGTCCTGTACCCATATATGCATGTGTATATATATATATATATATATATATATATATATATACATATATATAGGTAATACGAAATATGAAAAGAAATGAGTTCAATACGCAAACAACGAGAGAAAACAAATGGAAAACGGCAAGTAACACAATGCACGAAATGAGGAGTAGATAGGCAGCGGACAACTGATGAAGGGTCACTCTTTGTGTTACTTGCCCTGTTTTCCATTTGTTTCTCTCGTTGTTTGCGTATTGAACTCGTTTGTTTTCGTAATTCATGTTGTTTACTGTTGCGACGTCCTGTAACACTATATGCATAAGTATGACCATTATTTTATGGTTAAGCAGCGTTTGGAATTATATTGGAAACCTTAGTCTATTTCAAGCCCTCTTTCTCTTAATACTTGATTCAATGCATCTTTGCTCAATTTGTAGCTGTAGTTGTTATGTCTCAAAAAGTTATTGGATGTCATTTGATAATACCATCATACTTACAGGATAACATTGCTTTCGCAAATGTTCTCTGTCAGGGAATAAATCCATAGTCGAAATATTTAGTGAAATGTTACTGGTATTTAATCTTCATCACACCAATCATTACAATTACTTCTGAACTACAATATTTCACTCTTCCAGTGTCTTCTAAGTCTTGTGTGGTTGTGTTGTACAAGCGCTGGTCAAAATTATACTGCATATATTTTATCCTTTACAGAAACCTGTATTTGTCTAGCAACCATTTCTTTTACAGAGCATAAAACAGCAACAAAAACAACAACGACATTATCGACATCAGCAACGAGCGGGACTCATCATGGTCACCGTGTTCGCTGGAAACAGCAGTCAAATCTCCTTCAAATTACAACTTACCTTCTCTTGGAAAGAAAGCACATTACGCAATGTTGTCAAGAGAAAATCGCTTCAGAAGATTAGACGCGGTGGTCATTGCTGGAATGTCCTTCGATCGTAGATTGTACCTATTTTAACAGTTCTGACCCCGTCTAAACAGGATAATAATACCTACAGCCATAGTAATGATATTAATGATGATACAACGCGAATCGATGCTGTTTCTTTTCTAGATTTCAAATTAGCATGTGACATAACTGTTCCCATATTTACACTAAGATGTTCCAAAACTGAACCAAGTTAGGTCACATATCTGCCAGAATTCCCTAAAACCTTCCGAATATTATCACTAATTAATTTGAATATTGTCGACTAGGCTTCATTTCATCCTCTCTCTTTCCCCCGCTTCCCACTCCATCCTCTCTACCAAGTGCTCTTCTGCCTGTCTTCTCTCCGTCTGTAAATATCTCAGTCTTTCTCTACACTTCTACCTTTACCTAACATTCTATCATTTCTGCAAACGATATGATGTTCCAAAATTCCTTAAAAGCAAAATTATGCAAATTCGTAAATTTACATTTACATATTTACATAAGGGTGCATAAGGGTATTTTGGAGATTATAAATACAAACATACATATATAGTCACACAACCAGGTAAGTGTATATGTGTATATACACATATACACGTCTATAAAGTACACACACACACGCGTATATATGTATATATATATATATATATATATATATATATATATATATATATATATATATATATATATATATGCATACAT
>NC_142935.1:97590237-97595237 GCF_046866305.1 Octopus bimaculoides
CTACCACTCTTAGGTCTGCACAACAACGTGCACACACACACACACACACACACACACACACACACACACACACACACATCATTCAATGATCTCCACACCATTTTTTGGGCCACTGATGTACAATCCTGCATTTCTCTCCCTCTCTCTCTTTCCCTCACTCACCTTCATTCACTTTTGTCTCTCTCTCTCTCTCTCTCTCTCTCTTTGCGCTATTCTAAAACTACTACAGTGTCCGCCGTGTCTCAGATCAAGTTCCTGTCTTATAATCTCTATTGAAACATTCTCTGGTCACATGTCTCTCCTATTGCGCCTACTTCCTGACCGCAACCAATCATTAATTCCAGTTCTTTCCCCCCAGTATATATTCCCTGTCTGCATGTAGGTTTTTCTGCGTCTTTAATTTGGTAAATGTCCAAGAGAGACACTGAGGATGTCAATCTCAAGACCTCAGTGGGTCTTTGCAAGACAATGAGTAAATGGAGAGATGATACAGATATGGATTTAGAGAGAGACAAGGGAAGTAACCCGGCTATAAGTACCGGGAGTGTGAGTTGGGGAGAGACAAACAGTGAGAAGAGAGGGAGAGAGAGAATGAAAATGTGCGTGTTAGATAGAAACGGAAAGAGAGAGAGAGAGAGAGAGAGAGAGAGAGACGATTAACGAAAGAAACGAAAGAAAAAGAAATGAATGTAATGTGTGAGATGGGGCAAAAAGAAAGAGAAAAACTGAGGAGAAAAGACAAAGGTTGAGTGTGAGACAAGTGTAATGGAGTTAAAGGTCCGGAGTAGAGGAAGGTCGAAGAAAAGAAGTGGTAGAAAATAAGGGGGAGTGAAAGAGTGTGTGGAGGAGAGAGAGAAAATGTGTAAGACAGAAAATGAGAGAGACGTGGAAGAAGTCGTGGAAGAAACACGAGGTAGTGGGGTGGGGGGTGAGAGAAAGGCAAAAATGGTAGTTGAGTGAGGGGTGAAAGGAAAGGAAAAGAAGTTGAAATAGATTGGAACGAGAGGAAGAGAGATTAATGATTTGAAGAAGAGAGAAAGAAGAGAAAGAGAAAGAGAAAGAGGGGCGGAGAAGAGAGAGAGGGAGGGGAAAAGGGAGAAAAATTGAGAGAAACAGATAGAAAGAATGTGTGCTTGAATGAGTAACTTAGTGAGAAAGAAAGAGAGACAGAAAGAGAGGGAGAAAAAGAGATGAAGAGCAAAATAGAAACAGAATGAAGAGTGGTAGGAGAAGGAAGAAGGTTTTTAGGAGATATGAAAATATGTATTAAGGGAGTTATGAAAGAGAGAGATTATGAATAGAGGGGACGGTTTCAGGAGTTAGAAATATGGGGAGAAAATGATAGATAGGAAGAAAAGTGAAACTAGTATTTGTTGTTAATGAATGGTCGAATACATTCCAGCTGTAACTCTCCAGTCTACTTCCTCAGACATAATGTCTCTTGTACTACCACGAAGAAAGATAAATCGCTTCGTTTAGAATCAGGCTGCTGCCATCCTATTCCGACAATATTCAGGTTTCAGATAGAAAATGACTACTGTTTTGCTCGAGATATTCTTGGTTTTGAGATTAAAGTTACTTGACAATGAATTGTGTGTGCGATATTTTAAAATGTAAGATGCTGCTCTTGGATGATCAGCGATTAGTTTATTTTAAGACTTAAAATCTTTATTTTCTTATTAGTAAACCTGAATGTTGTGTTGAATTTACTCCAGTATTTAATTTTATTGTTGGAGCGCATGTTGTGAGTTAATGGAATGTGCTGCCAAATAGTGGTGGTTGGCTGATAAACACAATATTGTAGATAAATCATAGGCGTGTTAAAGTGCATATTGTGCATTATGCATACGCATTGAACAGGTTCAGCGTGAAAATTTAGTGTGCAACATTAGTGAGCAAACGGTGGGCCGACCAGGGGAATCTGTGTAACCATCGGAGCGTAAGTGGTATCTTCCTGTTGGACAGAAGAAACTTTTCCTGGTGGATGCAGCTAGTGAAAATCTCAGTTCTGGATTGATTATTGGAGCTATGATTTCATTATATTGAGTGAGTAGGTAAGTAACACCTCTTGCTAACCAGTCAAGTGTTTCTCAGGATATCTCATAATTTTATTGAACAGCTGATCTAACTTTTCATGTGCGTACGGAAGCGATGAGGGCCAAACATTTAGCATCCCATCTTTACGGGAGGATTCCACTTATGAGTCTTCTTGAGCGTCATCGTTTCGTCTACTTTTGAGATCCTTTCCCAAGCTGGTTCTCGTAAATTTTGGTAAGATCCTTTCGTGGGTCTAATCCAACGTGCATTTCATTGTACGCCTTCTCATCACTCCATATTTTTCAATTTCTTTCATGGAAGGCAGCGTCTTCAATGGTTATTTTCTTCTTCTTTATTTCTCTGTATAATGTTTTGGCATTAGAAACGAACAGCTTATACTTGTAAAAATTGCTTCCTTTCTCAAATAATCATCTTTTTTGAGCTTTTGCTTGGACGTTTGGTTTCAGTGTTTCTCTCGGATCTTCTTTTGTTGAAAATCCATATTTTCTCTTCATCTCTCTTCCTTTTCTGGATCTTACATCAATTCCACAGATTAGGTAATTTAATGCTTATGTTTTCCCATTCATTAATTTAATCTCTATTTTTTAATATAATAATAATAATGGTGTTTGCGTGTTGAGTATCGTCCACGATACCTAACATCTATTACCAATTAGAAAATTACTATTTGTAAACAAGAGATATTCAGCAACAGTACTTTGGAGTAAGGATTGTTTGCCAACATAACATAGCAGTCTTGGTTTAGGACGAATGTTGCTGTAATTAAGCCCCAGGAGACATCGTCTTCAGCTGGCTATACGACGCGATCTGTGTCCTTATATTTACGAACAAGGGAATCTAGTACCCCCACTCAGCTCAAAACAAAATCTGTGTATCGCGATTTCCAGGTTATTTCTCTTCATCAGCACCTCTAGCCGAACAATTATTCTGTGCTGATGAAGGGAAATAACCCGGAAATCATGATACACAGATATTGTTTTGAGCTGAGTGGGGGTACTAGATTCCCTTGTTCGAAAATATAAGGACACAGATCGTGTCGTATAGCTAGCTGAAGACGATTCCCCTGGGGCTAAATTACAGCAACATTCGTCCTAAACCAGGACTGCCATGTTATGTTGGCAAACAATCTTTAATCTATTACCAAGTCTTATAATTCGTGGAAAGAGACCCTAAAAGACCATGTGAGACTTTTCACAGCAAATTACAGTCTGCTCTCACAGAATTAGCCGACACAAGTAAGATAGAGAGCTTCGAGAAGTAAAATAAAATTAAAATAATATTTTGAATTCATTTTTATCCACCTCTCAGAGATTTTCTTGTTCTACAATGAAATTGTTACTGTTCTGTTATTGAGTGGTTGTCATAAAGAAAGTTAGCTTACAAGTCCCGCTAGATTTCAAGTGTTAATGTCGATAAATTGTCCAACGGAAATATGATTATACCACGCTGAATCCGATACTGAAATCTGTTGAAAAAAAGAAATGTTGTTATGTTGCTTCGGTTTTTACAATATTTTGTTTTGTGTAGACATCAGACAACAGTACTCAAAGCGGGTGGCAAAGAAGGTGGAGAAGGAGGCTAATAGTCGGAGCGTCTCTAAACCGAGAAGGCCATGTCACTGCTTTTGTTTACGTGGGTGCTCCAACTTAAGCAGTTGCTGATAGTTATTCCGAGGTCCCAAGTGGTGTTTGATGCCACGAAATTTTCGCATGAGAGACGAGTGTATGGTAACTTAAATACAGCCTCATTAGCGAAGTGGCTTAGTTCAGATTTATTCTCGTTTAGCTGCATATCGTTTTTGCGCTCATTGGATAACAGCGAGCAGATCCTATAGGAGGTTAGTGTGGCCCCCTACCCTGTCGACATCCTCCAGAAGCTTAGACTTATCCTCGGCGAAATTTCTAAAGTTGCAGTGTTTGAAGACTTCAAGGAAGTCATTGATGTAAATAGGGAAGAGAAGTGGGTCCAATACAATGCCTTGTGAAATTCCACTGATGACGCTTGTCGACCTTGACCGAACACCATCTATCACCAACAGTTTCAATCTATCTATCTATCTATCTATCTATCTATCTATCTATCTATCTATCTATCTATCTATCTATCTGTCTGTCTGTCTGTCTGTCTGTCCCTCCTTTTCTCTCTCTCTCACTTTGTGTATATATATATATATTTATATATATATATCTGCGCACATACATATCTACATACATATAAATATATAAGTGTATATATATATGTATATATATATATGCATGCACACATACATATATATATATATATATATATATATATATATATATATATATATATATATATATATATATATATATATATGCATGTATGTATATGTATGCAACGAAAAGAAGAAGACAAAGAAAATTCATTAACACATCTTTAATTATAAGTTACAAATGTTTCCGTAGCATCTGTATTTGCAGCGCCAATTTACGCAAAATTCTAAATGAAAAATCACGTAATATTTGCGGTTTTAGACATTAGGCAAACTCTTCATGCGACTTGCATGAGAGGTGTGCTATTACATTGTGCGCCCTTCAGAAGTTGTTATCAGGAAAATTTGAAGACGGAAATAAAAAGGAAAAATCAAAAGTGTGGGTGCGGGTTGAGTATGTGGGGTAGATTTTATGTGTATGTGTGTATGTGGGGGGGGGGGGGATAAAGAGGGTGGATACGTATAATGAAAGGAGAGAGAAAAAGTAGGGAGAGGAAAACGATCAGAAGAAGACGAAAGTGAAGTAGAAGGGGAGGAGAAGTAGAATAAGAAGGGAAATAATCGTTCTCTTTTTGCCGAACCACTAAGTTACGGAGACGTAAACACATCAGCATCGGTTGTCAAGTGATGGTGGGGATGACAAATGCAGATATACAAACATACACACACACATATATACATATATAAATATAAGTTTCCGTCTACCAGA